>NC_061510.1:230612367-230647247 GCF_022539505.1 Lolium rigidum | reverse complement strand
TTTCTGTCACTTCGGGGCCATTGGTTCCGGACGGTGACATGTGCATACAACTTGTAGATACAATCTAAGCAATAATTATAAAGCTCAAATCTAAGATCATGCCACTCGGGCCCTAGTGACAAGCATTAAGCATAACAAGATTGCAAAGCAACAATAACTTCATAAACTTTGTAGATAGACAATCATAATGTAACAATCCATCGGATCCCAACAAACACAACACCGATTACATCAGATGAATCTCAATCATGTAAGGCAGCTCATGAGATCATTGTATTGAAGTACATGGGAGAGAGAATACCAACTAGCTACAGCATGGGGAACTACTCACGGAGCATGATGGAGGCGATGGCGTTGATGGAGATGGCTTCCGGGGGCACTTCCCCATCCCGGCAGGGTGCCGGAACAGAGACTCTCGTCCCCCGAATTGGAGTTTCGCGATGGTGGCGGCGCCCCGGAGTCTTTCCTGGAGTTTCGTCAAGAGTTACGGTGTTTTTAGGTCGAAAGGGATTTTATAGGCGAAGAGGCGGCGCAGGGGGCACTGGGGCGCCACACCACGAGCCGGCGCGGCCCGAGCCGAGCCGCGCCGCCCTATGGTGTGGTGGCCTCCGGCCCTCCCTCCGACTCTTCTTCGGTGTTCGGAGCGCTTCCGGGAAAATAGGAGGTTTGGTCTTCGTTTCGTCGAATTCCGAGAATATTGCCCGAACAGCCTTTCGGAACCAAAATACAGCAGTAAACGTAGAACCGGCACTCGTGGCATCTTGTTAATAGGTTAGTTCCGGAAAACGCATGAAATCATCATAAAGTGCAAGCAAAACATGTAAGTATTGTCATAAAACAAGCATGGAACAACAGAAATTATGGATACGTTGGAGACGTATCAAGCATCCCCAAGCTTAGTTCTCGCCGTCCCGAGAGGCAAACGATAAAAAGAATAATTTCGTAGTGACATGCTACTTACATAACCTTGATCATACTATTACAAAGCATATGAAATGAATGAAGTGACTCAAGGCAATGATCTATAGTTGCTAACAAATAGATAACATATAGCAAAACTTTTCATGAAGGGTACTTTCAAGACAAGTATCAAAAGTCTTGCACAAGAGTTAACTCATAAAGCAATAAGTTCAAAGTAAAGGCATTGAAGCAACACAAAGGAAGATATAAGTTTCAGCCGGTTGCTTTCAACTTGTAACATGCATATCTCATGGGTAATTGTCAACACAAAGTAATATGATGAATGCAAATAAGCAAGTATGTAAGAATCAATGCACAAGCTTGACACAAGTGTTTGCTTCTAAGATGGAAGGAAGTAGGTAAACCGACTCAACATAAAGTAAAAGAATGGCCCTTCAAAGAGGAAAGCATCGATTGCTATATTTGTGCTAGAGCTTTGGTTTTGAAAACATAAAGAGAGCATAAAAGTAAAGTTTTGAGAGGTGTTTGTTGTTGTCAACGAATGGTAGTGGGCACTCTAACCCCCTTGCTAGACAAACCTTCAAGAGCGGCTCCCATGAATTATTTTTATTTTTGGGTGGCACTCCTTCCAACCTTTCTTTCACAAACCATGGCTAACCGAATCCCTCGGTGCCTGCCAACAATCTCATACCATGAAGGAGTGCCTTTTTAGTTTAGTTTTATTATGATGATGACACTCCCCCAACCTTTGCTTACACAAGCCATGGCTAACCGAATCCTCGGGTGCCGTCCAACAATCACATACCATGGAGGAGTGTCTATTTTTGTTAATTAATTTGGGACTTGGGAATCCCATTGCCAGCCTCTTTTTGCAAAATTATTGGATAAGCGGATGTGCCACTAGTCCATATGAGAGTCAGTCAAAGTAACATGACAAGGTTGAAAGCTAAACACCACATACTTCCTCATGAGCTATAAAACATTAACACAAATTGAGAAGCATTTTGAATTGTTTAAAGGTAGCACTCAAGCAATTTACTTTGGAATGGCAGGAAATACCACATAGTAGGTAGGTATGGTGGACACAAATGGCATAGGTTTTGGTTCAAGGTTTTGGATGCACGAGAAGCATTTCCTCTCAGTACAAGGCTTAGGCTAGCAAGGCTATTTGAAGCAAACACAAGTATGAACTGGTACAGACAGAAACTTACATAAGAACATATTGCAAGCATTATAATACTCTACACTGTCTTCCTTGTTGCTCAAACACTTTTACCAGAAAATATCTAGACCTTAAGAGAAATCAATTATGCAAACCAATTTCAACAAGCTCTACAGTAGTTATCCACTAATAGGCTTAGATTACATGAAAAAACTTAATCATGATCTACTTGAGAGCTCAAAACAATTGCCAGGTGTCAAATTATCCAAGACATATGAGGCATTTTCCTTTTCCAACCAAATAAGTATTGTAGCTTCCAACTTTTATCATTGAACATTAAAAGTAAAATGAAGAACACGAGTGCTCATATGAAAAAGCGGAGCGTGTATCTCTCCCACACAAGGATTGCTAGGATCCGATCTTATTCAAACATAAACAAAAATAAAACATACAGACGCTCCAAGTAAAGCACATAAGATGTGACCGAATAAAAATATAGTTTCAGGGGAGGAACTTGATAAGTTGATGAAGAAGGGGATGCCTTGGGCATCCCCAAGCTTAGACGCTTGAGTCTTCTTGAAATATGCAGGGATGAACCACGGGGGCATCCCCAAGCTTAGACTTTTCACTCTTCTTGATCATATATCATCCTCCTCTCTTGACCCTTGAAAACTTCCTTCACACCAAACTTCTCATAAACTTCATTAGAGGGGTTAGTACTCAAAAAATTTGAATCCACCTTGGTCCTGTAGTGGCACATTGCAAGAACTCAATAAAACATTATCTACAGCTCTCCACGTCTAGAAAACCTCGCTTAAAGTGCACAAGAGACAATGCAAAAAACAGAGACAGAATCTGCCAAAACAGAACAGCCAGTAAAGACGAATTTTAATAAAATACTTCCGTTGCTCAAATCAGAAAACTCAAAACTAACGAAAGTTGCGTACATATCTGAGGATCATGCACGTAAATTGGCTTAATTTTCTGAGCTACCTACAGGGAGGTAGACCCAGATTCGTGACAGCAAAGAAATCTGGAACTGCGCAGTAATCCAAATCTAGTATCAACCTTCGATTAGAGGCTTCACTTGGCACAACAAAACACAAAACTAAGATAAGGAGAGGTTGCTACAGTAGTAAACAACTTCCAAGACACAAATATAAAACAAAGTACTGTAGCAAAATAACACATGGGTTATCTCCCAAGAAGTTCTTTTCTTTATAGCCATTAAGATGGGCTCAACGAGCTTTAATGATGCACTCGCAAGAAATAGTATTGGAAGCAAAAGAGAGCATCAAGAGGCAAATCCAAAACACATTTAAGCCTAACATGCTTCCTATGCATAGGAATATTGTACACAAATAAATTCATGAAGAACAAAGTGACAAGCATAAGAAGATAAAACAAGAATAACGTCAAAAATTTCAGCATATAGAGAGGTGTATTAGTACCATGAAAATTTCTACAACCATATTTTCCTCTCTCATAATAATTTTCAGTAGCTTCATGAACAAACTCAACAATATAGCTATCACATGCAGCATACTTTTCATGATTTCCAAACACATAATTTTTATCAAGTTCAAGAATAGTGGAATTAAAACTTTCAAACTTACTTTTATTAATAATATAACAAGGTAGTTGATCAATCTCAATAGATATGGGACTCATAGAATAAGTCAAGAACTCTCCAATCCCATTTTCATTAGTAGTACAATTAATATTATCAAGTAACATAGGACCATCATCTAGAGCTTTATCATAGACATTTGCCAAACAAAATTCTTTAGTACCATGCATTTCGACATCAGGCACAAACAAAGCATTATCATAAGATTTATCAAAGTAGCATGGATTATCATGTATAACAGTAGCATAATTATTCTCACAAGTATTATTCATAGGTACTATTTCAAGAGAATCCACAGGAACATAACATTCAACTTCTTCCGGTAAGCATGGAGGACAATCAAATAGTGTAAGAGATAAAGAGTTACTCTCATTAGAAGGTTGGCATGGGTAGCTAATCCATTCTTCCTCCTTTTGTTCATCGCTCTCCTCTTCTTTTTCATCCAATGAGCTTTCGGGTTCATCAATTTCCTCCTTTTTTTTTCATCCAATGAGCTTTCAGGTTCATCAATTTCTTCTTCCACTGGTTCCTGCAAATTGTGAGTGCATTCTTGTGCATTAATGAGTCTCTCTTTATAATCAATGATATAAGGATTCCTACTTGTAGCATTCTATGCAAGAATTAAGGATAGTAGAGACATAATCTTTAAGGCCCTTACAAACAACACAAGTTTCATAATTCTCAACCATGAAGGATTCTATCTCGAGGCTCCCATAAATAAGACAAATTGTTCTACCTCTTCGAACCCATAATGAATATAGCAATTCCGATTATAGTTCTTAATTAAAAATTCCTCACTAAAGCCACATTGAAATTTAAGATGTTTAGTATCCTGTTGAGAGCAACAGTTTATATCATGGCGTTCAAGCAAGATTTTAGCAATTGTATTCAATTTTTCTATCATAGCACTCATTATTTTACCAGTTCTTGATTCTCTATAACAATTATAACATTCTATAAGCTCCAAGTAGGTTGTTGGTTCTCCCATAACAGGAGTTTTTAATTTTTTGGTTTTTCAAATTTTTATGGATTTTTGGGTATATGAGACAAATAAAACAAGACAAAAATAAACTAAGCAAAAGTAAACTAAGCAAACTAATACTAGACAGAAATAAACTAAGCACAAATAAACTAGACAAAAGTAAACTAAGCAAAACAAAACAAAATAAAACAGAGAGAGATGTAGAGTGTACTCCCAGGTGAACTTATGAGTAGAGCTATGCCTCCCCGGCAACGGCGCCAGAAATTAGTCTTGATGACCCACAAGTATAGGGGATCGCAACAGTCTTCGAGGGAAGTAAAACCCAAATTTATTGATTCGACACAAGGGGAGGTAAAGAATACTTATAAGCCTTAACAACTGAGTTGTCAATTCAGCTGCACCTGGAAAAGCACTAGTAACATGGGTGATGTGAAAGTAGCAGTGATATGAGAGCAGTAGTAATAGTAACACAGCAGCAGTAATAGTAATATGAGAGCAATGGCACCAGAAAACAGTTGACATGTAGAACGAGTATATGATGATGAAAGATGGACCGGGGTTCCCAGCTATCTACACTAGTGGCAACTCTCCAATAACAAGTGTTGGGTGAACAAATTACGGTCGGGCAATTGATAGGATTGAAATAGCATTAAGACAGAATATCAAGATCATTAATCATGTAGGCATGTTTTCCAATTATAGTCGTACGTGCTCGCAATGAGAAACTTGCACAACATCTTTTGTCCTACCAGCCGGTGGCAGCCGGGCCTCAAGGGAAACTACTGGATATTAAGGTACTCCTTTTAATAGAGTACCGGACAAAGCATTAACACTCTGTGAAAACATGTGATCCTCACATCACTACCATCCCCTCCGGTTGTCCCAATTTCTGTCACTTCGGGGCCATTGGTTCCGGACAGTGACATGTGCATACAACTTGTAGATACAATCTAAGCAATAATTATAAAGCTCAAATCTAAGATCATGGCACTCGGGCCCTAGTGACAAGCATTAAGCATAACAAGATTGCAGCAACAGTAACTTCATAAACTTTGTAGATAGACAATCATAATGTAACAATCCATCGGATCCCGACAAACACAACACCGATTACATCGAGATGAATCTCAATCATGTAAGGCAGCTCATGAGATCATTGTATTGAAGTACATGGGAGAGATGATACCAACTAGCTACAGCTAGAACCCGTAGTCCATGGGGGAACTACTCACGGAGCATGATGGAGGCGATGGCGTTGATGGAGATGGCTTCCGGGGCACTTCCCCGTCCCGGCAGGTGCCGGGACGAGACTCTGTCCCCGAATTGGAGTTTTGCGATGGTGGCGGCGCCCTGGAGTCTTTCTGGAGTTTCGTCAAGAGTTACGGTGTTTTTAGGTCGAAAGGGATTTTATAGGCGAAGAGGCGGCGCAGGGGGGCACCTGGGGGCGCCACACCACGGGCCGGCGCGGGCCCAGGCCAGGCCGCGCCGCCCTATGGTGTGGTGGCCCTCTGGCCCCTCTCCGACTCTTCTTCGGTGTTCTGGACGCTTCCGGGAAAAATAGGAGGTTTGGTCTTCGTTTCGTCGAATTCCGAGAATATTGCCCGAACAGCCTTTCCGGAACCAAAAACAGCAGAAAACGGAACCGGCACCGTGGCATCTTGTTAATAGGTTAGTTCCGGAAAATGCATGAAATCATCATAAAGTGCAAGCAAAACATGTAAGTATTGTCATAAAACAAGCATGGAACAACAGAAATTATGGATACGTTGGAGACGTATCATTGTGTTGTGCAGGTTCCACGTTGGCGCCGGAATCTCTGGTGTTGCGCCGCACTACATCCCGCCGCCATCAACCTTCAACGTGCTTCTTGACTCCTACTGGTTCGATTAAACCTTAGTTTCTTACTGAGGGAAACTTGCCGCTGTGCGCATCACACCTTCCTCTTGGGGTTCCCAACGGACGTGTCAACCACACGCATCATTGATGCATGCATATTTGACCAATCATCCTCGTGGTTGGAACTCGGGACCTACTCTTGATGAGTACTCCTTTCACCCAATCACAATTTTTTGCACCTGATCATAAAGCACGCACTTTAGGAACTAGAATGGTGGAAGAAGGTCTAGGTTGGGATGGTCATACAGTCGAATATGTTCATCGTCCCCGAGGCTATGTTGAGTGGGGTATTTGTGTCCTAAACAACCATTCTTTCTGTTTGAAAGGGGAAGAGGAGAACACAGATTATATATGTGGGGCCATCTATTGCTCCCTTGGTGAATACGAGGTCTGCCCTTCGCTTTTGCAATCTCTACTGGAAAGATGGGATCCGGAGACCAATACATTTCTTTTTTCCATCTGGCGAACACACTATTACCCTCCTTGATATGCTTCTAATGTCGGGTCTTCCGTTAGTTGGGGATCCATATGAGGAATATGTTCCGTCTCTAGATGATCTAGATCCTTCCAAGCTTTTGTTTCCAAATTTCTTGTCTGGTCTTTTAGAAGTATTTTATAAGCTTAGTCACGAAAATGGAGATCGCGTGACTTTCCAAATTTGGTGTGACTATTTCCATAATGGACAAGAGAACACTACATCTTTTACTTCTCTTAAAGAACAGCGTATGTACGCAGCAGCTTTCATTGCCCTTTGGCTTTGCTGTTACGTGGTTGTTGGTGGGGGATCCTGCATTCGCCCCGGTGTTCTTCTTATGGCTTCTTGGATTGTTTTGGGTCGCAAGATTTCGTTGGCTCCTTCAGCACTTTGTTCACTATATTATTCCCTTAGAAGGATTAGTACCCATCCAGTGGCCCCTTCTTATGAGAAAAGAGCTTGGCCAGTGCACTTCATTGCTGGGTGGATGGGTCTTTATCTGAAAAAACTTTTTAAGGCTAGAGCGAAAGGGAAGAATCTTCCGAGTATTAAGAAACTTCCGATGCGACCAACCATGGCTGGCACAATGTTTCGGGCTCCAAAAATTTTCAGTCCCGATAAGGCACGCGCTTTTCTCCAAGATAAAGCCAATAGTTATTGGAATCCTTACACCTCGTTTAACTTAGTCGGAGTAGATCAGTTGCAGCGGGCCTTTGCCATTTCTTCCCATCGGGGTATGCTTCCATGGCGGCGTGCTACTGATGTCGACGATTTATGCATAGCAGAACCGTACCATCCTGAAAGAGTTGCCGGACAGTTGACTTTGAGGCAACAAGTACCCTATGCCCCGCTAATGAGCTTGTACACAACAGAGAACACTGGAGTTGCGTATGCATATTGGTCACATCTGTTACGCCAGGACCGATATGATTTCCAGTACACCCTTAATGATGCACGCGAGGCTGCCTCTGTTGCGGCATGGACCCATTGGTGGGTCAGGTTTATGCGACCATTTAACGCGATATTCGCTGCTCTAGCATCGGGTATTTCGAATGGCCGAGATTATAATTCAAGGAAAAGAAGGTTTCTGCAGCGTGGGGAGAAGTTTATAGTTTCTCGTGAGATTTCCCAAGAAGATTTGGTTATTATAAATGAAGTTACTGTGAGGGGTCAAGCGGCGCATATTGCAGCCATCCAGAAAAAAATCAAAGGAGGTCATGGACCGTTGGAATCCCATTTTATCCGGTTTTCTTACAGATGACAAACCGTATGATAATTCTCAAAAAGTGAGTCATATATACTTACCATTATAATTCACTCATTCAATAATTTTATATTTCAAATTTTCACATATATATATCCTTTTTGATAGAAGCGGAAGGCGGAAGATGTTGTTGCATGTTCTTCTTCCGTCTTTAAAACTTCGGGTGACGGGTCGGAAGAAGCTCATATAGTTAAGACTGGCTCAACGGAGGGGGATAAGAGGCCTGCCGTCAAAAGAAGGCTTAATACTATGGATGTCGACCATGATTTTGGCCCCATAGAATTGGATGTACCTCTTCATCAGTAGTGCAGTATTAGATGGGGTATTTAGTGGAGCTATAGATCATGGTCTTGGTAATATGGACATTTTAAATATAGACGATTATGGCGTAACGGATTTACCCTCGGACGACCCGACAGTTCGCCCATGCCTGGACGCGAGCGTGTCTCCGATAGGGGATGTTTCTACCGTTTCGACTACTTCCACGCATGGTATTTTTTTATACGTACATTTCTTATGACTATGAGTTTTTATATATACATTCCTCTTTTGCATACTTATTTATTTTGACCATTTTCAGGTACTGTGGACGCTATGACTTCGAGCGAGGACATGTCGACAACGACTGTAGTGCCGCTCATGGATATTTCTTCCCTCACACAGCCTTTTGTGGAGGCCACTAATTTAGCATTGGAGAAGATTGTCGCGGGGACAAATGCATCCACTATTATTGAACCTCAACACCAGGAAATCTTGCGGGTGCTGATTTCAAATCTTCCGTGTTCGCCTCAAGTCGCTTCGGCTCGAGAGAGGTTGGAAAGACTCCTTTTGATCTCCACGGAGATACAGGAAGCTAAAGGAGAAATTGGGAGCGCATCCTCCAAACAGTCTGAAGCTACGACTAGAGCAGAGAGCGCGGTTGCGACACTCGAGGATGACTTAAAAGGAAAGTCTGATGTGATATCATCTGTGACAGAGCAACAACTGGAGAGGCACAAGCTGGTAGAAGTGCTCTCAGTTAAACTGAGCAACGCTACTAGAGCATTACGCGCAGGTGAAGAGGAGCTTGCACAGTTGAACTTGGAGTATTCCGAAAAGCAATCTGTAGTTAAGAAACTTCGTGATAGTCTGCATGACGTCAATTCTCAAGCTGCCCAAGAACTGAAAGCTCTCGAGGAGAAAACATTGGCGTTGGAGGCTGATGCTAGTTCCGTCTTTGAAACATTGAAGGACTGGGGTGCGACACCCAATTAGCAAGTCGCTTCAGCTTTTCTTAATAAGATGCTTATTAGGCTTGTTTGCTTGAGATAATGTGAACCAGCTTTTTTTTTTTTGCAACGTAGTACTGGGTACTTTACATGCATGCTACATTCATGTTGAGCTGTATATGACTGAACTTGTTTATTCATGGCTCATGCAGTTTCATTTTTTTATGTACTCTCAATACTGGGAGCTTTATTATGCGATGCACTCGTTGAGCCGTTGTTTTCATCTTGAATAGGCTAATATGAGCCATTTATTTTGGACCTTGAGCTATAAAGACATGCGCGTATATCCAGTGCGCCTGTTTCATGCTTTGCAAGGTAAATTTATTTGTGTTTGTCTTATTTATTAATTATGTGTGCGATGTTATGGCTCACAGGTTATTGGAGTTTCCTTATAAAGACAGTTTAGACTCGTTAGATATTGGAGTAATATTTTTTTTTAGATATCCGAGTTTATACTCGTGTGGATTAATTCTATTTCATATTCGCTCCAGTTTATACTCGTGATGGCGTGGAGTAAATTTTCTTTTATATTTGACCCAGTTTATACTCGTGATGGCGTGGAGTAAATTTTCTTTATATTTGCCCCAGTTTATACTCATGATAGCGTGGAGTAAATTTTCTTTTATATTTGACCCAGTTTATATTCGTGATGGCGTGGAGTAAATTTTCATTATATTTGCCCCAGTTTATACTCATGATAGCGTGGAGTAAGTTTGTTTTTTATATTTGCCCCAGTCTATACTCGTGATGGCGTGGAGTAAATTTGTTTTTTATATTTGCCTCAGTTTATACTCGTGATGGCGTGAAGTAATTTTCTTTATATTTTATTTTGAATTTTGCGATCAGTTTAGACTCGTGAATGCTAGGAGTGATTTTCTTTTTTTTTTTTGGATTTTGCAATCAGTTTAGACTCGTGAATGCCAGGAGTAATTTTCATTTATATTTTATTTTGAATTTTGCAATCAGTTTAGACTCGTGAATGCTAGGAGTAATTTTCATTTATATTTTATTTTGAATTTTGCAATCAGTTTAGACTCGTGAATGCTAGGAGTAATTTTCATTTATATTTTATTTTGAATTTTGCAATCAGTTTAGACTCGTGAATGCTAGGAGTAATTTTCATTTATATTTTATTTTGAATTTTGCAATCAGTTTAGACTCGTGAATGCTAGGAGTAAATTTGTTTTTTATATTGTTTTTTGAATTTTTTGCAATCAGTTTAGACTCATGAATGCTAGGAGTATTATTATGAACTTATATATACTTTGTGCCCCAGTTTATACTCATGAGGGTTGGAGTATTTTTTTCATATGACACAGTTTAGACTCATAAGCTATTGGAGTATTTTTCATGAACTTATGTTTACATTGTGCCCCAGTTTATACTCATGAGGGTTGGAGTATTTTTTTCATATGACACAGTTTAGACTCATAAGCTATTGGAGTATTTTTCATGAACTTATATTTACATTGTGCCCCAGTTTATACTCATGAGGGTTGGAGTATTTTTTTTCATATGACACAGTTTAGACTCATAAGCTATTGGAGTATTTTTTATGAACTTATATTTACATCGTGCCCCAGTTTATACTCATGAGGGTTGGACTATTTTTATTTATTTATATTTTCTCAAGCGTAGTAACGCTTAAGAAATTTCCCATTTACCGGCGAAGGTGAATATTTACCGTCCGGCAAGATGATTTTGTATGCGCCGCTAGAATAAACTTCTTTTACGACGAAAGGACCTTCCCATTTAGGTTCAAACTTTCCTTTCATTCGCCGCGTGATATTCATAGGACGAATGATAGCGAGCACTAAGTCTCCTTGTTTAAATGACCTTCTTTTGACGCGCTTGTCGAAGGCCCGAGACATTCTTGCTTGATATGCTTCTAAATTTTGCAAAGCGTGAAGTCGTTTCCCTTCAAGTCTTTCTAATTCATCAAGACGTAGCTTTATCGATTCGTCTTCCGATAATTTTTCATGAGTAGCGACCCTTAGTGAAGTGATTTGTACTTCTAAAGGTAGAACCGCTTCTCCTCCAAACACTAGGGAGTATGGTGTCATTCCCGTAGGTGTGCGTGTTGTGGTCCTGTATGCCCACAATGCTTCGAGCAATTTTTCATGCCACTCACGTTTATTTTTTGATACAACTTTCTTTAGCAATTTACATAGCGTTTTATTAAAAGCTTCCGCTTGCCCATTGGCGGCTGGGTTATACGCCGTAGAATAGTAATGATTTATCTTAAACTTTGAGCATAATTTATCTACTTGTTTGTTTTTGAAAGGGGTTCCATTATCAGACATGATCCGAGAAGGAACACCGAAGCGATATATGAGTTGTGTTCTTATAAAATGTTCCACGTTCTCCGCTTTGTCCTCTTTTAGTGGTGTAAGTTCCGCCCACTTAGAGAAATAATCGGTCGCGGCTAAAATAAATTTATGACCTTTGGAGGATGGTGGGGTGATTGGCCCTACTATATCCATCCCCCACATTTCGAAAGGCCAAGACATATTTGTCGCGTGGAGAGGTTCATGCGGTTGATGTATAAAGTCGCCATGTACTTGACATTCATGGCATTTCTTTGCGAATTTAGTTGCGTCTTCAAACATTGTGGGCCAATAGTAACCCAAACGCCTTAGTTGATAGTGTAACTTCGGACCTGATTGATGTGAGCCACATATCCCGGCATGTACTTCATTCAAGGCCTCTATAATTTCATTTTTAGCGAGGCAACGCAATAATATGCCGTCATGCGAACGCCTATAGAGTGTGTCATTGATGCATGTATAATGAATTGACCTCTTGCGAATTCGAGATCTTTCACTGGCATCCAGAGGTAAGTATCCGTGAAGGAAATATTCTAGGAATGGTTCTCGCCAATCCCCTACCTCAATCTCACATATGTCGGCTGTCATCACTGAAGATGTTGTCTCTTCTTCTTCTTCTTCTTCTTCAGCAAATACGGGTAGTATTCTTCGCTCTTCTACATGTACGTCCATTGTTTCATGTGAGTTTAGTGACATACTAGCAGCTAGACCAGCTAAGGCATCCGCCTTTTCATTTTGATTCCTAACTATATGCTGCATTTTTAGATCAGCAAATATAGCCATGAGTTCTTTAGCCCTTTTGAAATATGGCAGCAACTCTTGTTTCTTCACCATGTAAGTTCCCAGTAGCTGATTAATTACTAACTCGTGAGTCTCCATAAACAGAGAGCGTATCGAGTCCCATGTTTATAGCTATCTCAAGACCGATGATAAGAGCTTCATATTCAGCTGAATTATTTGATATTGCTGATGTTAGAGTGAACGAATATGGGATCACTCCTTCACTAGGCGTAATGAACACAACTCCAGCACCTGCCCCAGACTGTCGACTTGCTCCATCGAAGTACATTTGCCATGTTGAGTTAGTAACCGATGTGGCAAACACATCTTCATCTGGTAAGTCATCATCTATGGGGAAATCATCTGGGATCGGATGTGCCGCAAGGAAGTCAGCCAAAGCTTGGCCTTTTATGGCTTTTTGAGGTACGTATGTGATGTCAAATTGGGACAAGAACATTGCCCATTTAGCTAATCTCCCTGAGAGCACCATTTTATTTAAGATATATCTGAGAGGATCTGCTCTTGATACTAAATGCACTGTGTGTTCTAACATGTAATGTCGCAATTTTTGTGCAGCGAAAACCAATGCGAGACATATTTTTTCCATATCCGGATAATTGCACTCAGCTCCTACTAAGGTACGACTAAGATAATACAGAGACATCTCTTTCCCTGCATCGTTATTTTGGGCTAAGAGAGCGCCTAACGAAGTAGGCATAGCAGCGGTATAAAGGATCAATGGCCGATCCTTCACTGGCGCACCTAGCACGGGAGAGTTTATCAAATATTTCTTAATTTCCAAAAATGCATTTTGGCATGCTTGATCCCATTCGAATGGGACTCCTTTTTTCATCAGTCGCGAGAAAGGTTTGCATCTCCCGGACAAGTTTGAGATAAACCTTCTGATGTATGCTAAGTGGCCCTGTAGACTCTTTAATTTTTTGAGGTTCACGGGTGGTGGCATTTTAACAATTGCTTGTACTTTGCTTGGGTCAATTTGAATGCCCTTCTTTGTAACTATAAACCCCAGAAATTTACCTGAAGATACCCCGAAAGCACATTTCATTAGGTTCATCTTTAGGTTATGTTGCCTAAGGCGTTCGAACACTATAGCGAGATGCTTTAGGTGATCTTGTTCATGCTTTGATTTTACAACAATGTCGTCTATATAACATTCAACAATATCGTATAGCAGCCCGTCAAGGATGACTGTCATGGCTCGCTGATACGTAGCTCCCGCATTTTTTAACCCAAAAGGCATAACTTTATAACAGAATATACCTTTAGGCGTGCGGAACGCTGTTAATTCTTCATCTTCCGGCGCCATTTTTATCTGATTATAACCAGAATAACCGTCCATGAAAGAGAATATTTCATGCCCCATAGTAGCATCAACTAATATTTCAGAAATAGGAATCGGGAAATCATCTTTGGGACATGCTTTATTTAAATCCCTGAAATCTACACATACACGAGTCTGACCGTTTTTCTTTTTGACAGGTACAATACTAGAGACCCATATGGGGTATTTGACTTCTCTAATAAAACCTGCAGCTATTAGCTTGTCTACTTCAGCCTCTATTTTTGGGAGTATTTCCGGGCGATACTTTCGTTGTGCTTGTTTCACCGGTGCAACGTCGTCTTGGATGGCAAGGCGATGGACAGCTACTTCCGGGTTTAGTCCGGGCATTTCTTCATAAGTCCAGGCAAACACATCCCTATTTGCACAAAGAAATTCATAGTATTTTTTCTTGTTTTCTTCGGAGAGATGTTTACTAATAAAAATTGGACGAGGATCATCAGTCGTACCAATATTTATTTCTTCCAAGTCATCGACAGTGGACTGGTTGCCATCTTCCATTTGTGGAGCTGCTTCCGTCATGTCCATAAATTCAGTTGAAGCCATGCATACTTGGTATCCTATCCCATGCTTCTTTTTTCTAAGACTTGGTCTTCATGTAGAGCTTCGCGTTGTTCCGGGGATAACACCTTTTCGAATGGCGCTAGCTGCCCGCGGCCATCACATAGGGATGGGCCGGCGGCAACGTCATAACCCATTTGCTGCATCATATACAAGACTTTGTTATCATACAAAGAAATGGGTAGAGATTCGTCATCTTTGTTTAACATGGATATGTTCGCCACATTTTTATTTTTAGTTCCGCTGGTGCTTGAACCGAGCGGCTCTTTTCGGGACTGTTTTATTCTATATTGTACCAAAGGAGGCAAAGGAGTTGGGAAATTAGTACCTTTCGTGTCACGTGATTTATCTATGACACGAAATATTGGGTCACCCTCTTTCCTTTGGCTGCTTGGTATGTATTGGTACGTCTTCTTTCTTGAGGAGTCTGCAACCATTTTTTCTGCAATATTTGCCTCGGGTATAGACACTGACTTTGGTTTCTTCACCTTATCAACAGGCTCGAAATAAAACTTTGCGTCAGCATAGAATGATTCAGCAATTGTGAATGGCTTTTTATCAGCAAATATGCGGATTGTTTCTCCTGTCTGATCTGTATATTTGATACACTGATGCAGTGTAGATGGTACGACATGATTGTCGTGCAACCAAGGACGCCCAAGTAAGGCATTATATGAGGTAGCCGCATCAATGACATGAAACTTCACATACGTGGATAGTGTATCCAATTTCAGAACCAATGAAATGGTTCCCATGGCCTCTTGTCCTGATTGGTTGAAACCATGTATCACCACATTAGACTTATTCAAATCTCTCTTGGAATATCCAATCTTATTAAGTGTACGTAGTGGTAGTAGATTTATAGCTGATCCACCATCTATCATTATGCGATTTGTTGGCAAGACGTCAATCTCACCGTACATCAGCAGAGGTCGGTTATGCTTCTTTGAGCCTAACAGTCTGTCCTCATCTGTGAAAGTCATATTTAGAACTTCAGATTCTTCTACCTTGGTTTGAGAAACTTCTACTCTGTAATCTTCAGGAAACGTGAGAGCCGTGACGAGGGCTTTCCGCATATCAGATGAAAGACACAAAGCATCATACACAGATAACATGGCTGGTATTTTCTTCAAATGTGCGATTACATCATACTTGACTGGCACCCTACATGCAAGGTTGGTCGAATCATTCGGAACTGCATCCTTACTTTTTGGTTCCTTCCTAGGTGGGGGATGAGGGTTTGCTAGTTGGCGACCTGATCTAAGATGAAGCTGATCAACTTCTAATGGTTCTTCTTCAGGAAAACAAAGAGACTCATCTTCATCCTCGAACACACCAATAGTGAGAACGTTAAATTCTTCACTAGGGACCTTCATGCGCTTCGTGGTGTGATGATATATCTTTGGTGCGAAGCGCAGAGGAGGAGCTTCTTCCATCACTCGGGGTAGTACACGACGTTTTGACCGCCGCTGCCCCCGATCTTCGGGTCCTCGAGAAGCGGAGAAGCCGGGCCATGCACCATGGTTGCAGGGTACGTTAGCCTCTCTTTTATGCTGATCCTGGGCTTCCGAATGGCCTGGAATGATCATAGGAGAATATCCATATTCCAATATCAGTACTTTATCATTGTAAGTTGCTCTCATATTTGAAGAACCACAACTCACCGAATCATCTTGAAGGGTGGCGACATTTGCTGACGCCATCTTCTTTCCCTTCGTCATACTTTTGAGGAGATCCGCATCGATAGTCCCCTCGTCGATCATTTTCTGGATGATATTCTTTACCACGAAGAAATCTTTGAGTGTATGGCCCAAGATGCGATGATAATGGCAGAAGTTTGGTTCATTGAACTTTGAAGCTTCCTCCGGCCTTTTGGGATTGGGAAGTTCTATAAGTTTCAACTCCTTTAAACCCGCAAAAAGATCACCAATTTCTTCTACCGGAAACGAATACTCCCTGTTTTGACGCTCGCTGAGAGTTGGCCTCCTAGCAAGTTGTGTGCCTCTTTGCTCTTGGTTCCTTGGCGCACCTCTGCCGGACTGGAAGTGAGGGCTGGTTGTTGTTTCCATCGCTTGGGCTGACCTTGGTTTGCTTGGTGGCTTCTCCGCCGGCCACTTTTCTCCATAGGTTTACTGAATGTTGGCTTTGTTCGACGAGCCCTAAGCTGCATATAGTTCTCTATATCAGTGGCTTTAGAGGCTAGTTCTTCAAATGTTATTGGCCGCACTCCTTGTAACTGCACAGCCACATCAGAAAGCAAGTTATTTGTGCACATGCGCACTGCTTCCGGCTCAGTGATTGGCTGTGGGCAATGAAGACTTAGGTTTCTCCATCTATTAATGAAATCAGCTGCCTTCTCATTCATGCCCTGCTCAGTCTGGGTTAACTCTGTGATGCCTACAGTCCTTTGGGTACTGTAAAACCTCTCAAGGAAAGAATTCTCGCATCTCGTTCCCATGTTTTGATTGAACTTGGCGCTAGTTTGCTCGTACCAAGTGAAGGCAGGGCCAGATAGTGTTTGCACAAACTGTCTCAACAGAAGTGCCCCATTATGAGTTGTGTCTTGGCAAGCTGCAAGGAAATGGGCAATGTGCTCATGTGGTGACCCGCTTCCATTGAACTTGCTAAACTGCGGCTACCGATAGTTGCTTGGGAAGGGAACGAGGTCAACATCCGGAGGATATGGCTTAACATAGCCTGGCCGCATGGAGTGATGATTTTGCATCAGTTGCGTCTTAACCCCTTCAGCGATCATTCTTTGGATCGCCTCAAGGCTGAGTGCAGCTCCTCCTGGTTGGTTACTAGTACTTGCACCACCATGCCCTTCACTGCTTTTATTCAGGTTATCACTCATCTTATTTCGCAGGGCTGCTAGCTCATCATCTCTTTGCTGAAGTGCAGCCGTAAGGGTGGCCAATTGTTCCTCAACCGAACGAGCTTCATTTGTCACTAGGACTTGCTCGGAGTGACCCATGTGGCCACACGGCTGATCCATGTGTGGCTCACGCTCACTTTCCGAAGGACAAGGGGTGCCATCTGATAGGGGATTATAAGACCCACCATCGCTTGACCTGAGATCTTCATTGTCCGAACTCTTCTGGCTTCGTGTCTTTCGGCGAGGACCTTCTACGACAGTCTTGCGTGCTTTCTTTCTCTTGAAGTGTGTTGATGCGGAGGATGTCTCACTAGTGTCTGTTAGCACTCTAACACCAATTGGCAGTGAGTTAAACACTTCAAATGAGTTGCTTGAAACTCTGCTCTGAGCTGGCCATGGAGTGAGCATTTTGGCTCCTTTCCTTGGTGTAGCTTTTGATTTCTTGCTCACTTTTCCTTTACTGACTTGACTTGAAGATGGAGAACTTTTGCCTTCTATTCTACTGTATCCGGAGTCTGCATGTAGTGCCATCTCCCTTCTCTTCAAAGCTGCACGTCTTGCACTTGCACGGCCAGCTTGAGTGACATACTCTCTTCTCTTAGGTACCTCTTTTACAAACTCATCATACTCCGGCCATTTGGCGAGAGCATCTGCACGCCGCATGATTGCGCCACCAATATCATCTGCTGACATGGAATGGCCTGGCAGCATATCTTTCAATGTTTGACATATGCTTTGTGTTATGACTCTACGGAAATCAATGTGACGCCTTCCGCGGATTCTTGCGTTGGCATTCCCATCTCTGTTCCGAATGGGTTGGGCAACTTGTTGTCGCTGACGTGTTGCTGTGTTGGAGTCAATTGCCGCTGGAAGATCGACCCATGCTCGATGCGCCCTCGCCGCCGGCGACGGTGACGAGCCGGGTCAAAGGAAGCCTCACATGATGGGCGTGGCATTGCTACTGCTGATGATAAGGGGTCCGAAATTGCGGCGGTCGGGTCCACATGACCCGTCCGAATATCTTCCGGAGTGAGGTACACTCCACGCCACATGAGCGGACGTTTGGTGTCCGGCTCTATGTATGTGGGGATGAACTCCGGTGCATCGACGCGGAGCTGACCGCGTGGTCGAGGAATTTCAGCCTCTTCCACCATCACGGCCTTGCCTTTCTCCGCCGCGGAAGGCTTATGAGCCGCCCCCGAGGCCTTTGGCGCATGCTTGTATGAGCTTGCCCCTGATGCTTCGTGTACAACATTGTTTGCCGATGTGCCCACCTTCAATTTAGAAGGAGTGAGCGGCACCGCAACCTTGGTCGATGTAGATGATGGAAACGACTCGCTTCTTGCTGAAACAGATTGTGTCTGTGAGCCTATCTTCAATGGAGCCACTCTTTTTGTAAGAATGGGCCACTCCTGAAGTGATGTGCCACTGAACTTGAGTGAAGGCTGCTGATTTGCTGGCTTGGCACATGGTGCCTTTGTAAAACCAGGAGGAACCGATCCAGAGGATGCAGTTTTGTGCACACTCACATGGTGATCATATGCAGCATGTTTTGAAGCTCTTGCTGCGGCTCTCATCCTCCTCTTAGCTGACTTGGAGATCACGGGAACGAACCCATCTGTGAGTACTGAACTGACTTCTTCTTCCTCCTTCTCAAGTTCACTTGGCGACGCAGCTGTAGTCTTCCAACTCTCGTCGACAGCAGCTTGATACGTCCAAAACGTATCTACTTTCCCGAACACTTTTGCTATTGTTTGGCCTCTAATTTGTGTATTTTGGATGCAACTAACACGGACTAACGCCGTTTTGCAGAACCGCTCCGGTGTCTCGTTTTTGTGCGTAAATCCAACTTTCGGGAAAAACCTCGGAATTTATGCGAAGGCCCTATTTTCCCAGAAACTAACGGAGCCGTGAAGGGCAATTGAAGTGGAGGCCCGAGGGCCCCACACCATAGGGCGGCGCGGCCCGGGGGGGCCCGCGCGCCCCGTGGTGTGGCCCCCTCGGCCGGCCTCCGACGCCCTCCTTCGAACTACTTATTCGCCTCGACCTAAAAACGCCGGGGAGAAGTCGAAGTCGCCGTAAACCCTCCAGAACGCCGCCACATCGCGAAACTCCGTCTCGGAGCCGAAGTCTCCGTTCGGCACTCCGCCGGACGGGGAATTGGAGGAGATCATCACCGCCATCACCGCCAACGCCTCTCCATCAACCAAGCAATGTTTCCCCCATCCATGTGTGAGTAATTCCCCCGTAGGCCGAAGGGGATGGTAGGGATTGGATGAGATTGGTCATGTAATAGCATAAGATTGTTAGGGCATAGTGCCTAGTGTCCGTAGATGGTACTTTTATGATATTGTTGCAACTTGTTATGCTTAATGCTTGTCACTAGGGCCCGAGTGCCATGATCTCAGATCTGAACATGTTATTATTTCATCAAGATATTCGTTGTTTATGATCTTACCCGCAAGTTGTATACACATGTCGCTGTCCGGAACCAATGGCCCCGAAGTGACGTAAATCGGGACAACCTGGAGGGGATGGTAGTGATGTGAGGATCACATGTGTTCACGGAGTGTTAATGCTTTTCTCCGGTACTCTATTAAAAGGAGTACCTTAATATCCAGTAGTTTCCCTTGAGGCCCGGCTGCCACCGGCTGGTAGGACAAAAGATGTTGTGCAAGTTTCTCATTGCGAGCACGTACGACTATAATTGGAACACATGCCTATTGATTGATTAGTACTTGGACACCGTTTTATTGTTATCTGCAAATGCCCTGCTATGATTGTTACATGAGTTTCTCTCATCCATGCAACGCCCGTTATCCGTCCCCGTGCCTACAGTATTTTAATCCCGCTCGTTTACTATAATCACTACTGCTGTCTTTGTTACTCGCTGCCGTTATTTTACTACACGCTACTGCTATAAAGCTGTACCACTCGATAAACTCTTGCGAGCAAGTCTCGTTTCCGAGTGCGACTGAATTGACAACTCCGCCGTTAAGGTTTTCAAGTATTCTTTGTCTCCCCTTGTGTCGAATCAATAAATTGGGTAATACTTCCCTCGAAGACTCGTTGCGATCCCCTATACTTGTGGGTCATCAAGACTATTTTCTCGGCGCCGTTGCCGGGGAGCATAGCTTTATTTGGAAGTTCACTTGGATTGATATTGTTCGCTGCAAATTCTCCATCATGGGTAAACCTCGCGATACTAAGGTCGCCATATTACCATCCACTACAAGAAAAGGTACAACTCGAGTACCTCTCGTCGCTCTTGATTCACCATCCGTGATTGATAAACTTGTTTCACCACCACATGCTTCAAATGCTGGTACTTCTGCTGAATCTGAAAACTCTCATAATACTGATAATATTTCTGCTGTGCTTGATGATAGTGGTTCATTGGGAACTTTTCTAGATGCTACAATTGCTAGGTCTAGACAAATTGAAAATGCTGAAATTCCTGATGTTACTACACCTGTTAATTCACCTGAACTTGAATACTCTAGTGATGATCTTGATGAAGATTATGTGGAACTTGATGATGATTTTATTGAAAAATGCCATGCTACTACTGATGCAAGAAAAATTAAAAAGTTGCTTGCGTAACACACCGTTAGATATAAACTGTCTCCCGATCCTAAATTTGCCACATCTCCTATAAACATTAGGGATAAAGATTATGATTTTTCTCTTGATCTATCTCATATAGCTATTGTTGAGAAAACACCTTTTTGTGGTACCGAAAAAGAAAGTGCTCGTTGAACACATGACCGAGTTATCTACTTTGAGTAGCTTGTTTTCTGATGATGTTAAGAAGCGTACCTACTTTGTTGCTAAAATCTTTCCATTCTCATTAAAGGATGACGCTAAAATTTGGTATAATAGTTTGCCACCTAGTTCTATTAAAAGTCCAAAAGAATTGCTTGCTGTTTTCTTTCGGAAATACTTTCCTGCTAGTGCTCAACATGCTGCTTTGCAGAGTTTATAATTTTGATCGGGGAGATGAGGAGAAATTGCCCGAGGCTTGGGCGAGATTTTGCTCTCTTATTAGAGCTTTGCACTGACCATGATTTAGAAAAGCATGATTTACTTGATATATTTTATAGTGGACTAACCATTGAGTCTAGGGCATACTCGGATAGTTGTGCTGGTTGTAGCTTTCAGAAAAGAACCTGCATTGTACGCTGAAGAACTATTGGCTAAAATAGGCCGGAATTATGATGATTGGAATACGCCTGAACCAACTCCAATGCCAATAGTGAAGAAGAGGGGTTTAATTAAATTGAATGATGAAGATTTGAGGGAAGCCAAGAAGTCTCTCAAGGAGAAAGGTATTAAATCTGAAGATGTGAAGAATCTACCTCCAATAGAAGATATATGTGAAATAATTCCCCCTTCATCCATGATTGAGGTAAACTCGCTTCAACGCTTTACTAGGGAAGATATTCCGTATTCAAAACCTCTTGCGCAATGCTTAGATGAGTTTGATAATTATATTGTTAAGCAAGAAAATTTTAATATGAGAGTAGAGAATCATCTAATGGAAAATTCTCAAGCTATTAGTCAATTGCATGATATTGTGGAGAGAACCTCCAATGATGTTAAGATGCTTGTTAAACATTTTCATATGATTCAAACTCAAATTGATCAACTCACTAAAGTGCAAAATGACTTGTTAGGGAATAATTCTAAAGAGAAACATGCTTATGAAGTAACAACTAGAGGTGGTGTCTCTACCCAGGATCCTCTATATCCTGAAGGGCATCCCAAAAGAATTGAACAAGATTCTCAACGCATTGAACCTAGAGCTCATTCTAAGAAGAAAAAGAAAAAGAAACATAAAAATGTAGTAGAATCCTCTGAACCTGTTAATGATCCTAATAGTATTTCTATTTCGATGCTGAAACTCGAAAGTGGTAATGAACATGATAATGATAAAGATAATGATAAGAATGATACTCCAGATAAAGAAGAGGTTGAAGAAGAACCTGAAAAGCATGCTAAAAATAAAAAGTATACTAAAGAAGATTTTATTACTGAGAAACATGGTAATGAAAGAGAACCTTGGGTGCAAAAGCCAATGCCTTTTCCTGCTAAGAAACTAAAATCAAAGGAAGAAGAACACTATAATAAATTCTGTGATTGGATGAAACCTTTATTCTTGCAAATCCCTTTGACTGATGCTATTAAATTGCCTCCTTATTCAAAGTATATGAAAGATATTGTTACTAATAAAAGGAAAATCCCCAATGAGGAAATTTCCACTATGCTTGCTAATTACTCTTTCAATGGCAAAATTCCAAAGAAGTTGGGCGACCCGGTATACCTACTATTCCTTGTTCTATTAAGAATAACTAGGAAAATTGTCCGTGCGTTGCTACGGATTATCCGTCCGTTTTTTTATGAGACCTACCTGAGCTTCGAGGCGTCGCTGCTATGGCTTCGCCCTTTTTCTTGCTCCGAGGCGTCGCTGCTATGGCTTCGCCTTTTTCTTCTCCTTGGCAACGAAGTGCCGCCCTGCCATCTCCTTCCTTCAATTCCTTTGCGCAACGTTTTGCTGGAAGACCCATCAGCCTGAGGGCACCAGCGGCTTGCACCTTGCATCGCCCTTGATCGAGGTCCTGGTGACCTTCAACCCACCCCGCCCAACTCAAGTCCCCGATTTGCCGCACCGTGTGTGCTGCTCTACCTTGGGGAACACCCGTCTTCACCTGCAGCAATTTAGTGAGCAAATTCAGTTTCCAAACAAATATTGAACACACGTCAGGTCTAGGTTGCAAGTTCCCATAACAATTGCAAGTACTGAAAGCAGATTGAAAAAAAATGACGCACTCCAAAGATAGGTTATACCAGCTAAAGCGATGCATAAACGGAATAATTTTGTTGTAGCTCTGAATATCGTTAGTTCAGGAATCACGTCGATTTCAAATACTGTACAAGCGTTGTTCTCTCCTGCGTTGCATCTTTTATATAGCACTACTGTGATCCTTGAGTATTTGTTTGCTGAAATAACAACAAACCAGCTGAGCTCTAAGTTGCGCAGATACCATGATCCATGCAACGCCTATTATGTAGACTCTCACCTCAATGATTTTGAAGCGCAAAAAAGGATTGCAGTCTGCCAAAAATATCCCAGAAAATCTTTATATAGTACAGGTACGGCACTTCCTAAAGGTGATTAGGCCTCCGTGTCGATCGCTGGAGATGGCAGTCAACTGCGCCGGCCGTCCAGGTACTTGGTAGCAACAAACACACGAGGTTAATCAACCTCCATGCACATACAGGAAAACCAACTCTGCATGTCAAACTTGCCAATGAAAGGAGGATGCGAGCTATACCTGGAGTAGACGATCCCGGCAAGGTGGACTTGCAAGAGCTGGATCAGCATGAAACGCTCGTGAACGGTTCACAACTGACATGTGCTTTTGGTCAAAGCAAACGTGAGCGTAGCAGAAAATTGTATGCTAGCTGGCCTGATTGATCCATCAATTTATCTAGTGCTCCTGTACTGAGCTAGCTGGATGAGCTAATTAATTTGGTGTGTAATTAAGATTACCCAAAGCGACACATATTCAGCAAAGCATAAGCTGGCCTGATTGATCTGGTACTCTTGTAGGAAGCTAGCAGGATGTCGCTAAATAATCTGTGGTGAAGCTTACTCGTAGCAACATGGATCCTCTGAAGCTGTTCTGCCTGGGAAATGCCGCAGCGGCGCAGCGCGTGGCTGTGAGGCAGGCCATGACCCGCATGGCAGTGCTGGCGACATCTTGGAGAAGGAGACAGGGATCAGTCGGACCGGGACGCCTTTGCGGCAACGCCGTGGTTCAGGGAGGACGATGAGCTTCCGCCCAAGCCGGCCGACAGGAGTCGTCCGCTAATCAAATTTGCTCCTGAAGTCCTGATGCGGCCATTCAGATCTAGCTTCATCAAACATGCAAAGATCGATCAAGTTGACTTACATGTGTTCCAACTGTGTCCTTGCGCGTGGCCGCGTGCACGGCGGACTACCGGTGAGTGGCGACGGCGGGGTCGGAACGGGAGCACGGAACGCATACACACCGGCGTGCAGGCAAAGAAAAGATGGGCACGCACATGGCCACGCACTGCCAGCCTCCCAGGCGGTCTTGGAGTGGGCGGTCTTCTTCGTCCAATGTTGTAAGTCATTGCTGGTAGGTCTCTTCCGCGATCGATCTCTTCTATACTCGATGTCACGCGCGGTGTCGTGAACTCGTGATTCACATGGAGTTGTTTTCATCTATGATGCAAATAAACGAAGCAATGAACGCGATGTAAACCAACAAAGCAATCGACTTGGATTGGGCAAAGCGGATGCACATGCGGACGAAGACGAAACCACACCAATCTTTAAACAACCTTGTTGCCGGCCATGGCAAACCGCCGCGGGCGTGGCCGCAGACCGACGCGGTCCTTGTCCTAGGTCTTTGTTGTAGTAGTCGAATCCAGGGATTGACGAGACGGCCTAGTTTGAGGACTCTGCGATACAGAAAACTAATTATTCCGATATATAAAATATGAATTCCAATGGCTTTTGCTATAGTAACCTTCCCAACCACAATTTTTTATTCCACTCTGTTCAGTTATTTCTATGCGAAATAACAAATTAATTATAACGAACGATACTAAAAAAATAGTGGGGATCGTTTCTTATTTGAGGAGGGTCGATCGATCGGTTCCCAGCCGAACTCTGCACGGATTAGCGGGGGGAAGAAAGCGCCTTTATTGTTGGACGAAAGCGTAAAGCGACGGACCAAACCAAGGAAACGCTAGCTCCTTTATTATTAGGTATAGATTATGTTAAAACTGCTCTATGTGACTTGGGAGCCGGTGTTAGTGTTATGCCTTTTTCTCTTTATAAGAGACTTTACTTAGATAAGTTGATACCTACTCATATATCTTTGCAAATGGCTGATAAATCTACTGCTATTCCTGTTGGTATATGTGAGAATGTCCCTGTTCAAGTTACTACTAACTGCTTGATATTAACTGATTTTGTTGTGTTGGAAATGCCTGAAGATGATAATATGTCTATTATTCTTGGGAGACCTTTTCTTAACACCGCAGGGGCTGTTATTGATTGCAATAAAGGAAAGGTTACTTTCAATGTTGATGATAAGGAACACACCGTCTATTTCCCCAAGAGGATTGAAAAAGCGTGCGGAGTTAATACTATCTCTCATGTGAGAACTATCAAAGTGGGAACCATCGATTGTCCTATATATGAGCCTAAAGAAGAATATCAAACTCTTGTTATTGGATCCATATCAATACAATTCAAGGTAACATGATTGATTTGAGGTTTATTTCTTCATATGCTATATAAAATTTATTTGGTGGCAAGACTTGATCAACCTTGTTAACAAATACCTTTTATATGCATAGAGAAGGTAAACAACATCTCTTTCTTCCTCCACTTGCTCTAGTTGCTGTAGCACTTTTAATTTGCAAAGTTTCTTAATTGATTTGAGATTTCAAAAATTTTCCTGGCCGAGTAATAATAAACTTAATACCCAGAAAATGAGCATTTTTCAAAGTTTTCAAAAATTCGCGAAAATTATAACGTTGGTCCTATTTTTCGACGAGGCACCCGGGAGCACCCGGTGGATGACCTGTGGGGCACCAGAGGGCGCCACACCACTGGCCGGCGCGGCCAAGGAGGTGGCCGCGCCACCATGTGGTGTGGGCTCCCCTCTGCCCCACTTTGTCATCTCTTCCTCCCAGCACCTTCTCTCTCCCGAAAAAACTCGAACACATTTCCTCTCACTCGCGTTTCTGCTCAAGAACTCCAGATTTCTCGATCTCTTTGCTCAGCTCAGATTTCCTGTTGAAATTTGGCACATTTGCTCCTTGGTATGTGACTCCTCCACCCATCCAAGTAGAATTTTGTTTGGTTGAGTATATCTTGAATATTTTGCTGCTGTAGGTAACATGTTTGGTGAGCTTGCATGCTTGTTCTAGTTGGTAGAAATTAGTTTTGATGCATGATTAGTACTCTAGCAAGTTCCTATGGTAGTTTCCCTCAATTATATGTCACCAAATCAAATTTTTATATTGGTTGTTGAAATTTCAGAAAATGGAATGGAATAGATATCACTTGAACCAGCAAGAATTGGAAGTCCAACAAGTTATGATAGTCAATCGTGAAGAAGGAGTATACCCCTCTTACTACCCGTGCGCGGATTTCATGAGAAGCGCGAGGATATTTGAAGATGTTCAAACTCTAATTTCTCGTGCAGGGCTGAGTGACTTTGTTGAAGGAGAACCAAGACAATATGTAAAATTAACTATGGCTTTTGTGCAGGACTTCAAGTTTAATTGGTCGCGATCTAACCCCACGGTCCAGGATAAAATTTACAATAAAGCTGTCAACTTGCCATTTAGTGCTTTTTGTGCAGCAATTAGAATACCGCAATGGGGGTCGTGCGAGAAGATAAGGGGATCGCCGCAAGAACTCTCGGATCTTTACAAGATGATTTGCGATGGAAGGAGTTTCTCAGGTGAAAGTGGTAAAATCACTAGTATTCAGCTCCCGGCTATCCGCTACTTTGCTTATTTTATTACCAAATGCGTTCTCGCCAAAAGGATTGGTAGTAAACTTTCTATCCCGGATTTGGCTTTTCTAGCTGCAGCACTGCAAAATAGTAGGTCTTATAATTTGGGAGCATTAATAGCTTATAGACTTGCTACTAACCGTGAGAAAGGTGGAATGTGTGGAGGCCTCATCGCCTCCCGTTTACTAGCTTTTCATAATGTAGAACCTCATCATTTTGATATTCCGTTCCCCATAGAAAGACTTGACATAGCCTCTATGATTAAACATGAATTTGTTTCAGATTCCTCCAACTTGGGTAACCTGTATTATAAGATGATATTTTATAAGAAAGTTTGGAGAATAACTAAGAAAACTGAGAAACTAGTAAGATTGCCTGCGCCTGTTTTGTCTAACCTTGATTCCAGGGGAGATTGGTCGGTCACAGAAAGTGCACTGGATGCACATATAGAGAGAGGAAGCCAACATGCAAGAGACGACATAGAGGTCGAGGAGCACCTCGACTCATCATCCGATGCAGCAAGTTCCTCGCATCAACATGGTGGATATGCGGAGCCTCCACGCTTTTCTTCTGCGCAGGAGCTTTACTATGACTACTCCATGGACTACCCACCGGCGAGGAACGACCCTCGTTGGGGTTGAACTCCACTTAGGCCAAAAGCCTAAGCTTGGGGGAGGTATACCGGCATCACTCATTCTTTGCATATTATGATTGCTGGATACTTGTATATACTTGTTTAGTCTCTTTGAGTGGTTTTCTAATGAGAGGAAGATGATGTTTGGGGAAGTGCTGCCTGAAAACAGATTCTGGGATGTTACCGTAAAATTCTTGCGCCCAGCCAGAACAGTATTTTGAGTTGAAAATATTTGTGCATGTTCCCCAGGTTGTTATCTAACTTTCGTTAGTTGAACACTTTTTGAACTGAGCAACGTAAGATTTTTGTAAAAATCGATTTCTGTACTGCTGTCAGGTTTTGGCAGATTTCTGCCATCTCGCTTTTCCGTGTTTCTTTTAGTTTGCTATTTCTTGTTTTTGCTTTGTTCCTTTCCAAAACACAAAAAGACCAAAAATATTTCTGTTGTTTCTCTTCACCATTTGTTTGCTTTGGTTTCTTGCATTTGTTTCGCTTTATTTGCTATTGTTAGTTTGCTATAAGAAAACCCAAAAAGATTTTGCTTTGTTTGCTTGTTTCCTCTTGTTCTTATTTGCAATTTGAAAACACCAAAAATATTTGCTGTTCTTCTTTGGTTTGTAAAGTTCATCTTGAGTTCAATGGTCTTCGGTGGCTGGAGCGTGGTTTTCATTTCATATTATCCAAGCTACACAAGTGAAAAGGCAATAATGACGATCTACGACAATCCGATTGTGGTGAGAGGCTGGTATGAACTCTATTTGTTTTCATTTTTGTACATATACTCATCCATGTGAGCATGCTTAGTTGGTTCATGTGAGGTATATGTTATTTGAGAAAGTCTAGTAGTTTATGATCTCTCATGTTTAGCTCCAATCTATTAATATGAGTAGCATGTCATGGATGTTTGCTTGCATTGTTTTATTCATAAGTAAGTATGGCATTGTGGTATCCTCCTCTCGAATAATTCATTTATAGCGACTTGGCACATGCTCACGCATGCATATGACTGAACAAAAAGTCAATTAAGCCTCGATGATCTATATTGCTTCGGAGTTCTTGTATCACTTTTATGCCTCTCGTTAATTTATTTTGCCGCAAGCATGATTATGACAAGTATCGTTCTCTCTTGATTTGTCGCTCCCTAGTCTTTTTGCTAGCCTTCACTTGTACTGAGCGGGATCGCTGCTCGTGCCTCCAAACACATGAAAACCAAGTTATTCCAGAGTGTCCACCATAAATACCTATTCATGGCATTTCAAACCATTCCAAGTAAATTCTCATGCGCTACCTTTAAAATCTTCAAAATGCTTCTTAATTTGTGTTAATGTTTCATAGCTCATGAGGAAGTATGTGGTGTTTAGCTTTCAACCTTGTCATTTACTTTTGACGGACTCTCATATGGAATAGTGGCACATCCGCTTATCCAATAATTTTGCAAAAAGAGCTGGCAATGGGATTCCCAGGTCCCGAATTAATTAAACTTAAATAGACACTCCTCCATGGTTTGTGATTGTTGGACGGCACCCGAAGGATTCGGTTAGCCATGGCTTGTGTAAGCAAAGGTTGGGGGGAGTGTCATCATCATAATAAAACTAAAATAAAAAGGCACTCCTTCATGGTATGAGATTGTTGGCGAGGCACCCGAGGATTCGGTTAGCCATGGTTTGTGCAAGAAAGGTTGGAAGGAGTGCCAAATAAATATGCAATAATTCATGGGAGCCGCTCTTGAAAGTCCGGTTGGCGAGGTAGTTGGTGTACCCATTACCATTCGTTGACAACAACAAACACCTCTCAAAATAATTTTACTCCTACTTTACAAATGAAAAGCTCTAGCGCATGTTAATCCCCTGCTTCCCTCTGCGAAGGGTCAATCTTTTACTTTTATGTTGTGTCTCCATTATTTCTTTGAGCACTTTCTTGAGAGCACGACTGTCATTCTTAGTATAATATGCTTGTCTCGAAATATGATTGATTGTGGTATAACTTTGATGCTTTTATCTTTGACAATCACTACTTCTAGTCTTTCTATGAACTTCAAAGGTGCCCGGGCATTTATGTTTTGCCAATCAAATACATGCAAGCGAGATACCACTTTATCATGCTCTCTTATGAACATTGCAATCCTGCTTATATACATGATTCATGATGCTTATTATTAATTGTTGGTACCTCTCCATGATTGACATAGCTGTTAGATGATCTTATTTGCATGTGTCTCATTATGAACTGCTCAAGTATTAGCCATATCATGAGAATATATACATCATATGAGCAAATGTGTTCGTGAAAGTTCTTTTATCGCTCAGTTGTTAACTGAATTGCTTGAGGACAAGCAATAAGCTAAGCTTGGGGGAGTTGATACGTCCAAAACGTATCTACTTTCCCGAACACTTTTGCTATTGTTTGGCCTCTAATTTGTGTATTTTGGATGCAACTAACACGGACTAACGTTGTTTTCGAGCGAGAACCGCTCCGGTGTCTCGTTTTTGTGCAGAAATCCAACTTTCGGGAAAAACCTCGGAATTTATGCAGAAGGCCCTATTTTCCCGGGGAACTAACGGAGCCGAAGGGCAATTGAAGTGGAGGCCCGAGGGCCCCACACCATAGGGCGGCGCGGCCCGGGGGGCCCGCGCGGCCCGTGGTGTGGCCCCTCGGCCGGCCTCCGACGCCCTCCTTCGGACTACTTATTCGCCTCGACCTAAAAACGCCGGGGAGAAGTCGAAGTCGCGGAAACCCTCCGAACGCCGCCACATCGCGAAACTCCGTCTCGGGAGCCGAAGTCTCCGTTACGGCACTCCGCCGGGACGGGGAATTGGAGGAGATCATCACCGCCATCACCGCCAACGCCTCTCCATCAACCAGCAATGTTTCCCCCATCCATGTGTGAGTAATTCCCCCGCTGTAGGCCGAAGGGGATGGTAGGGATTGGATGAGATTGGTCATGTAATAGCATAAGATTGTTAGGGCATAGTGCCTAGTGTCCGTAGATGGTACTTTTATGATATTGTTGCAACTTGTTATGCTTAATGCTTGTCACTAGGGCCCGAGTGCCATGATCTCAGATCTGAACATGTTATTATTTCATCAAGATATTCGTTGTTTATGATCTTACCTGCAAGTTGTATACACATGTCGCTGTCCGGAACCAATGGCCCCGAAGTGAGCAAATCGGGACAACCGGAGGGGATGGTGGTGATGTGAGGATCACATGTGTTCACGGAGTGTTAATGCTTTGCTCCGTACTCTATTAAAAGGAGTACCTTAATATCCAGTGAGTTTCCCTTGAGGCCCGGCTGCCACCGGCTGGTAGGACAAAAGATGTTGTGCAAGTTTCTCATTGCGAGCACGTACGACTATAATTGGAACACATGCCTATTGATTGATTAGTACTTGGACACCGTTTTATTGTTATCTCGCAAATGCCTCCGCTATGATTGTTACATGAGTTTCTCTCATCCATGCAACGCCCGTTATCCGTCCCCGTGCCTACGTATTTTAATCCTGCTGTTTACCATAATCACTACTGCTGTCTTTGTTACTCTCCTCGCCGTTATTTTACTACTGCTACTGCTATAAAACTGTTACTATTGATAAACTCTTGCGAGCAAGTCTGTTTCCAGTGCGAGCTGAATTGACAACTCCGCTGTTAAGGTTTTCAAGTATTCTTTGTCTCCCTTGTGTCGAATCAATAAATTGGGTAATACTTCCCTCGAAGACCGTTGCGATCCCCTATACTTGTGGGTCATCGCGCAGTCACAAGCGGGCCGAGTGGCACATCGAGCCGAGGTTCCCGAAACGCATGGTCACAAACCGCTGAACCTGTCTCTCCATACCTTGTAAGCAGGGAGGAACTATATATTAGTTCTCTGAAATTCGGATATATAGGGAAAACATAATATAGGAACCCATATGATGTATTATATGTTGGAATTTCGAAGATGAGGGGAGAAATATGTCCCACCGAGCGTGCCAGAATCTGATGACGGGAAAATGGCGGCGACAAAAGTAACTAATGTACGCGTCCACGTTATAGAGACAGATAGTAATTTGAAATGCGTAAATGCATAAGATAAATGAAAAGGATCAAACATTGCAGGTACTTTATTTCCAGAACTCTTACATATGCATAAAAGAACTGTTAATTACATCTCCGGAGAGAAAACCCCGATTAAGAATTCCAACAATAGCTATTACATGGCACTACAACATATGAGTACTACAAATTGTAGAAACTAAAGTCCTCCTCGCTGCCGTCGTCAGTCGTCGCGCATGCTCGGGAGCACTTCATCTTCTTTAAGTTATCATATTTTTGACATCATTTGAATTTAGCATATCTGGTCATACTTTGCACTTGCACTAATATGAGAAGTACAAGCAAAGATACATGCATGAGATGCATCGATCATATATTCAATTCGCCTAGTGACCATGTTGTTTAAGGTTGTTTCACTCGTAATCAACCAACTGGAGCAGCATCTAAAATAGCGCATGTTAGTTTACCGTATACCATGCAAGAGCTACTCTACATGCCGCGTCAATAGCTACTTATAATTAGCAGCAAAGCTTTTCATATTTCTTTTGCTACTAAGAGATGCGACATCGACTTACTTTGGAGCAGAACTACATTTTAAATTTCCTAGTCCTACGCACATGTATCGGGACGAAGGGGGATATTCATATGGGTGTGCTAATCCATTTTCGTGAACTTTATAGCAGCAGATATATATATATATATATATATATATATATATATATATATATATATATATATATATATATATATAGGTCTGCTATTCTCGAACCGGTTCGAGAATAACTATTCTCGAACCCTTTACGAACTTCCGGTGTTTTCCTCGTGAACTTCTCGACGGAATACCAGATTTGCATGTTCATGCGGACAGTATTTTCATGATGATTTTCAAACCGCTTATCGGATTGATGCGTATAATATACCGTTGGATTCGCATGGAAATTTCGCAACTTTTTCGTGTTCATTGTTTTCCCAAATTCTATACTGATTAAAACTAATTTGAAATATAGAAAATGACGTTTTCGCGGATTTCTCTATTTATGTACAGCTTTGGGGTTCCGGTTTTCAAACCGTTTATCGGAATGATGCATATGATATGCCGTTGGAAAGGTGCTGACTAGGCGCACGTTTTTCATGAAGAACGCTTTTCCAAATTCTTTATAGTTTAAGAGCAGATTTGAAAATATGTGATTACGTTTTCGAACTTCTCGGTTTTTCGAACTATTTTTGGGGCTTATTTCCGAACCACTTATCGGAATGTTCCAAATGATATTGCGTTGGAAAGATATTGATTAGGCGAATCTTTTTCATGTTGAATGTTTTTCCAAATTCTAAATGGTTTTAGTTTTATTTCAGAAATACATAAAAGTGAAGATAACGCCGACACAAGAACATTTCGAAATTGGCTCATCTAGATTGATTAGGTGTGGCATTGCGATATGTTGGAGTATTAGTAGAGTTATATTAGTGCTAATTGTACGTTGAGTTGGTCGATTTGCGCAATCGGTGGTTGTACTGGACGATTTCTATGTGTATGATTTCCGTCCGGAAAAACGAGTACATGAGTCGCTCGAATATAGAAGTGAACTTCCTTATATCCGTTAGTGAACTTCCGATCGCGGTATAAAAGTTTCGGGCATGTAATAAAATTATAAGCGAACTTCGTGGATGTGAACTTCTTCTCCCCTGAATCTGAACTTCCCGACGGACTTCAATATTGTACATGGCGAACTTCCAAAACTTAAGTCTAGTTTGAAGTGAACTTGAAAATATAGCGAACTTCATGTCGCATCCGCACTTTCGGATGCAGATCCGAACTTCCTCTCGCATCTGAACTTCTAGACGGGCCTCAACATTGTAAGGAGTGAACTTCCATTTCATACATGAACTTCTATACGGGAGTGAAATTTCATACGAGGTAAGTGAACTTCCCGATGGTGGCAATTGAACTTCGAAAATATTTTACGAACTTCCACATGTTCGAATTGAACTTCTGAGTTGTGTTTGTCTTTTGTTCAAAGTGAACTTCCAAAAATAATGTGAACTTCCATTGCGTTCGAAGTGAACTTCCGATTTTTCATGTTTAGTGATGCAGCAGCCTTCTGAACTTCGAGATTCGGCGAAAGTAAACTTCACCAATCCGCGAAAGTGAACTTCTAAATTCTGGCGGATGTGAACTTCCCATTTTTTAAACTCTAGATAAAATTTCTGAACTTCTGAATTTTTGCGAGTGTGAACTTCCAAGTTTTGCAGATGTGAATTTCCTGATTTTTTTAAATCTGGAGAATTTTCTAAACTAACAAATTTCGTGTGTGTGAACATCCTAATTCCGCGGATGTTAACTACCGAGTCTTGTAGGTGTGAACTTCCTGGTTTTTTGTACTCTAGAGATTTTTTTTACTCTCGATCTGGTCGGGGCGCCGCCGGAGGAGCTAGGCGCAGGGGGCGGGAGGTGGACTCCCTGGGGCGGCGTGGTGGACTACCGTGGCATGTTGCATCTCTGGTGCCCAGGTGAGGGCCTTATCTGGAAGGAACGCGGCGGGGGTTCTTGCCGAGGACGGACGCGACGCGGGAGATTCGGGGCTGCGGGCCGGGGAGGGAGGCGGCCGGAGATGCGGGGGCAAGCGGCCCGGGGATGGAGGCGGCACGGGGATGCGGGGTTGCCGCCGGCATGGAGGAGGCACGGGGATGCGAGGCTACCGCCGGGATGGAAGCGACACGAGGTTGTGGGGCTGCCGCCGGGGCGGGCGGCAGGTGGTGGGCGCAGCGCGCGGGCGGGAGGTGGGAGGCGGCGACAGCCGGGGCGCGCGGAGGGTGGTGGGCGCGGCGGTCGGGCGGGAGGTGGGAGGCGGCGCGCGTACGGGATGTGGGTGGTCTGTGGTTCGGTCGGGTTTGGTTCAGGGGGGGTTCGAGAATAACTATTCTAGAACCACTCTTAAGGGGGTTCGAGAATAGTTGGGCTCGGAGTCCGCTATTCTCGAACCGGATCCGAGAATAGCTCGAACCACTTGTGAACTTCCGGGTGTTATGTAGTGAACTTCTTGGCGGAACATCGAGTTGCATGTTCGTGCGGGTACTATTTTTGTGTTAATTTTGGAACTGCTTATCGGAATGATACACCTAATATACCGTTGGATTCGTATGGAAAT
>NC_061510.1:230585746-230612267 GCF_022539505.1 Lolium rigidum | reverse complement strand
TATATATATATATATATATATATATATATATAGGATAAATACTTCTACTCCCGGGTGTAACTACACCCATCTCTCGTATACGATCATACAAAAGTATATATGATACTTTATCAATTTGAGTATGTTCGTATATTGTATCTAAGATACTCCATACCAAATTTGGTGAAAAAAATTAAATACACCCATAGTTTGCACTATATATACAAAATACATGCATATTTATACGTAAAGAAATAGTGTACGTAAAAAAGTGTACATACTACCTGCAAAGTAGTATATATACTACCAAAATATTCTTATATACTTCATACTACATGTATATACTCTTCGAGTATGATAGATACTACCTAGATTGTGTGAAACACACGTGGGAGTAACTACACCCAGTGTAGTATGAATATGTCCTATATATATATATATATATATATATATATATATATATATATATATATATATATATATATATATATATATATATAGGGTCGCACTATTCTGAAACCGGTGCTCAGAATATTATTCTGAGCCTCACGGCCATATACATGACGTGCGACCGAGCCAAAAGAAAACGAAAGGAAACTGACGGGCGACCGAGCTAAAAGAAAAAGAAAGGAAACTACCACTTTCTTCCCGGCTGAATCGCACGACCCCGTCCCCAACTCTCGCATCCGCCCTCGTCGCCGGCCAGCCCGGCCGCAGCCACCCCTCCTCCGGCGGCGAGCCCCTCCGCGTACGTCCCTCCTCTGCCGGCGATCCCCTCCGCCGCCGCCCCTCCCCAACCTTCCGCGCACCTGCGCGCTAGGCCTCCTCGATCCCCTCGACCACCACGCATCCATCAAGCACCATCGCCACCTACCGTGCCCCAGTGCCGCCGCCGCCCGTCAGGCTCGCCTGCCGTCGCTGCCCCCGATTCCACCAACAGACCCGCCGCCCCGTGGTCTCGACCCCTCGATTTCCGCCGCCGACGCCATGGGTATGACCACCGCCACCATGGGAGGTCCCGCTCCCCAACATTCGCCGGCGACAGCGGCGCCTCCCTCTCACGCCGACCACCTGGAGGTCCACGCGCCGCCGACTGGAGTTCCTCGCGCCCGCGCAGCTTGGTCTTTGCGTCGCCCCCGCATTCGCGTGGCCCCCGCGTCCCGCTCGTCGATTTCCCGACCATGAGACCTTCCCGCCCCACGCCGTGCCGCTCCCGGTGCATCTCCCTGCGGTGATGCCCTGCGTCCTCTTCCTCCATTACTCGATGTCCGTCGGCCGGACGGCCACCCAACAACCACCGCAGGTGCTCTAAGAGGGTGATTCCGTTAATTGCTGCAGGTGTTACAAGAATAGTCGCTCCGCAATTTGTTTTCTTCGAGCCTTGTACTTCCTTTTATTCAGTTTCATACTGCCTTCAGTTCCGTACATCCGTCGAAAGAGCGGTGCGAGAACGCAGGTGACGGCCACCAAACTTGAAGACCGGTATTACATCGGAGCTTTTCCCATTTTCTCTGAAATTTTGTATGAGTTCGATCTGTTTTTTACTTCTTGACAACAACAGCGTATAAAAATGTTTTTTTGCAAGTACAAACCCTTATGACGGCAGTATACTCGATAATTTGGAAGTCTACCTAAAGAAAGTTCAGCTAAATTAGTGTTAGCAAGACAGCTTGCATTTGCGGGGTGAAGTTCAAGCAGTGCTAGTGTGGAGTTTTTCTTCAGCTTAGTTGAGCTTTGCAGACGCCTATCAAGAAGAAGAAAGAGCAGTACGTGCTGGCCGAAGCATTACAAATATGAGTATACACCGTGGCTGGGGATGTGCAACTCTTCAGCTTGGAAAGCGCACATGGCTGCAGTGCCTTGGCATTTGTTTTACTCGTTAGGAAGTATCTTATGCAACGATTAGATGTCCACCCTTCTAGATTCAGCCATTACACACATTTGTACTAGGGAGTAAGCATGCGTAGGGTGGCCTTCGCGGTACATGAATAAGAATCTCACCGCTTGGAGCTAGGTGCTATTGGCACTGCTGTCCATGTAGCGGCATCGATGTTCGAATAAAAAAGATAACATTTTTTTAATTTTCCATCAAATTGGCGCTGGTTCATGCCGTTGTCAACACGGAGCTGGTATCTGCAAGCATCGTCTTCGACTCGGCTGTGCAAAATCTTCTCCACTTTTGAGTGAAAGAACAAATTGTAAATATTTATTTCCCTAGAAATATACAAAAATCGTTCCGATAAGTACAATAATAGGGTTAGAGAAGTACAATTATCCGTCCCAAAGAAAAAACAAAATAATCTAATCATCCGGAGTGAAGGTCAAATACTTGAAATAATCTTGTTATCCACGAGGAAGTTCAACTACTTGACGCTGAGAATTACAAGTTTTCGACACGAGCAGTACACCTGCTTAATATATGAAGTACAAGAAAACCTAGAAAATCCCAAAAAAATATAATCCGGTCGTCCGCGAGGAAGTTCAAATGCTAGACACAGATAAGTACAACCATTCAACACGAGCAGTACAAGCAGTTATTATAGGAAGTAAAAGAAAACCAACAAAATCCAAATCTAGAAAAAAACATAAAAAATCCTGTCATCCGTGAGGAAGTTCAAATAGTTGATGCGGAGAAGTGCAACCATTCAACACGAGCAATACACCCGCTTAATATCGGAAGTACAAGAAAACCGACAAAATCCAAATGTACAAAAAACAATAATAATTTTGACACCCGCGAGGAAGTTCATATACTTGAAAACGAGAAGCACAACCATTCGGCTCTGAGAAGTACAGGCGGAGACAACAGGAAGTGCAAGTGGTAATTACATGAATTAAAAGTGTTCAAAGAAAAATACTTCCACCTAAGTTCACATAGAAAAAAACCATAATAATCCCATCACCCGTAAAGAAGTTCAAATACTTGACAATGAGAAGTACAACCATTCGACACGAGCAAGTACAACCACTTATTGTAGGAAGTACAAGAAAACCGAAAAAACCAGAATGTACAAGAAAATAAAATAATCTCATCATCCGCGAGGAAGTTCAAATACTTCACGGCGAGAAGTACAACCATTGGACACGGGCAGTACAACAACTTATTATAGGAAGTACAAGAAAACCGATAACAATCCAAATATACAAAAAAAACAAAATAATCTCGTTATTCGCGAAGAAGTTCAAAGACTTCAAGTTGAGAAGTACAACCATTCGACACAAGAAGTATACAAACTTAATATAGGAAGTACAAAAAGCCGACAAAATACAAATACACAAAAAACAAAAAAATCCCCTCATCCGCGGGAAGTACAATCAGTGATTCCGAGAAGTACGAGTGGTGATTGCATGAAGTACAAGCGGTAACTACGGGAAGTAGAAAGTGTTTAGATAAAAATTTATTAATTTTTTTGAACGGTTTCGTGAAATCGCACCAAGAAGTAGAACCGCGTTCCCGAGAAGTACAAGCACATGTCCAGAGAAGTTCAATGCTCTGTTTTGCGAGGCGAAAATCTATTGTGCAAATCTCATTGTTTTGATCACCAACCACCTCAACCATTGCCACCCAAAGGTTTATGTGATAGATTAGGAGTCTAATTTCATTACCTACAACATTTAACAACAAATAAAGAGATCTAATGCATCAAATTCAAGTCGTTATCTCGCAAAGTATACCGGAAACATGATTTCAAAACTTCTAAAATTAATTTTAAACCATTTAGATTTGGCAAAAATGATATATATGAAAAAGATGCGCCTTTTTTACACCTTTCCAACCGTATATCATTTGCATTGCTTAAATATACCGCATAGAAATCACGGGGAAAATCATTCGGTGCCCGTCTCATAAAACGGGCGGACAGTAATTCGAGTTATTCTCTTAAACTATAAGGAATTAGAGAAAACAATTGGAAGATGAAAGTTGCGCCTAGTCCGTAGCTTTCCAACGCCATATCATTTGCATCATTCCGACATACGGTTGAAACAAATCGTCCAAATTACTGTCCGCTTGTTTTTTGAGTACGTCCGAATTTCAGTATTTTCAAAATTGTTCAAAAACTGTGAGGATTTTGAAAAAACGTAAAACATGAAAAAGTTGCGCAATTTCATTATCTTTCCAACGGTATATCATTTGCACATTTTCGATAAGCGGTTCAAAAATCGAACTAAAAGTTCGTTTTCTGGCCATATAGAAGCATTTTCGTATTTTCAAAATTAAATTTAAACCATGCAAAATCTGTGAAAAGTGTGAACATGAAAAAGTTGCGGTTTTTCATTATCTATCCAACGGTATATCATTTGCATAGTTCCGACAAATGGTTGAAGAACTCGTGGTATAATCAGTACCTCTAAAGAAAACGGGAAGTTCGTGTAAGTTCGACAGTAAAGTTGAACCCCGTTATCTGGAAAGTGCAACCTTGTGTCCAGGAAAGTACAAGTCGGTGCTCAGAATATTATTCTGCAACCGGTTGCAGAATAGTGCTGGTATATATATATATATATATATAGAGCCCAACTATTCTCGAACCCCCCTTAAGAGTGGTTCTAGAATAGCTATTTTCGAACCCCTAAAACCAACCGAGGAAACCACGTTCCGAACCGAACCGCCCGTGAAACCTCACCTGTCCCGCACGTTCTGAACTCCCTCATCCCGAACAAAATCCCAAATCCCCTCCTTCGCCAGCTCCCTGCCCCCGTACATCAGCGGCGCGGCCCACTCCTCCCCAGCCATACTCCTTCCGGCCATCTTCCTCGCCGCCGCCCAACCATACTCCCGCCCGCCTTCTTCCTCGTCGGCGCGCAGCCATAGTCCCGCTCCGCCTTCTTCCTCGCCGCCGCGCATCCATACTCCTGCCCGCCTTCTTCCTCGCCGGCGCGACGGATCCAGTCGTCGCCGTTCCCTGGCCAAGGGCCTGCCCCTCCTTCTCCCTGGCCGACACCAGCTCCGCCGTCTCCTTGGCGTAAGGACCACACCTTCACCGCCGCCGTTCCTCGGCCAAGGGCCTCGCGCCGCCGATTCCCCGGCCGAGACCTTCTCGCGCGCGGTTGCAATGTCCTGCGGCTACATCTCCAGGTTTGTGAACTCCAATTCAAGTGTTGTAGATAGCTGCTCCTAGGATTGGGAGTGCGTCACACGAGGCCAACTTCCGCAGATCTAGGATCCCACAAACCATGACCTCCCGTCGTCGCCCATGTTTTTCCCGTGCTCGTCGCTCTAAACTATTGCGTGCGTCACCTGGAACTATCGTGCGGGTCGCTGTTAACTTCCGCGCTCGCCGCTCTGGGCTCCGACACGCGCCTCCCGGTCAAGCGGCTTGGTGCCCTTCACCGCGTACTACAGCCGACACCAAGTTCCGGAGGTCGACATTACAGCCAGAGGACGATACATCCTATAGAACCGCATATCCGGCTAGATCTCAACCCTTTTGCTAGCGAGTAGTTCACACCGAGAGGAGTGGCATCGATGCCGGGGCCGCCACGCCCGTCCTTGTTGCCTCGTCCATACTACGAGCACATGTTAGGGTGCCCGCAGCCACTAGGCGAGCTCCCCACTCCAACGGCCTCCAAAGAACTTCCGTAGTTTCTAGACTATTTTATTTACTCGCTATGGACTAGTATCTTGAAACACAAGAATTAATTCAGCAGCTCGTTGTGCTCGCTGGTCGTTGAAGTACGATGCTTTTAACATAGCTTCGTATTTTTTGGTAGCACGCTCTACATTCTCGAACAGCTTCGCAGCTTTTCCATATTGGCAGTTCCCTAATTCAGTTTGCTGCCTTACACAAATGTACCAACAATTTCATGGTACACTTTTTATTTTAGAAAGGACATCCGATCCATTGGGTTTAGATAGTGCATTTATTATTTAGTTCCTCGTGAAAGTCAACTTTTTGTCGAGTTCGGTTTTATTGGCGGGAGAGTTCACTTTATTTTTGTTGAAATGCGTCAGCTTCATTTTTTTGCCCATATGTGCAGCTCCATCTTCAGTGTTTGTGAATCGTACCTATCCGATGACCCAAGTGCGGTTTGGTGGCCACCGTGAGATACTTGGGGTCCCCGGCCGCCAAATGGCTCTACCCCGACCAATTCTTTAAACCGAACCGCCATGTTTTGGGCATTGAACTTCGATACATGCTCGCACCACCGCCTAGGTCCGCTGGTGCCACTCCTCCAAGGCCGCCCACAAGAAGAACTCCGACCATCCTGCATTCCCTCGCCTTGTTGATTGCTCCACCGCGCGTCATGGAAACACTAGATGCCGGCAGCCTTAGCCCCGTATTGACCGTAAACGGCACCATCTCGGCCCGGGCAAGTTTATCTTTTCCCATCCAGCTCGAGCAACCTATTGCGCGCATGAAGTCGAGCGGCCTCCGAATAAGTACTATATATAAATCTGACGGTAGCGTGTGTGGCTTCCTAGCCACACATTATCTCGTAGTTTAGAAAGCGTGCGCAGCTCGTTCGTAGAGTTAGTGCGGGAAGTTCAGATATAAAAACTGCTGCTAGCGATGTATATTTCTTAACTGTTGCCTTGTGTGATTTTATTCAAAGATTGTTCAGCTTTGTATTTGAGCAAATTTTAGACGATTGCAGCACATAAAAATCAATTTCACCGGGTTCACATATGAAGTTTACTCATTTTTATTTGGGAAAAAATCGCATAGACTGATTTCAGTTAAAACACTTAAAGCAAAAAACTGTGAAGTCCGCTTTATTTAAAATGCAAATTTGCTTTATTTAAAATGCAAGTTCGCTTCTCCGACTCAAGGAGTTCATTTTTTAACACGAAGTTTTTCGTTGGGAAGTTCACCCCATATGTGCCTAAAGTTCATCATTATCGTGCGTATACTTTTCTCGAATAGCTATGCCGGAAGAACCAAGGAGATTGAGTGAGCAAAAAGTTAGGTGTAAATTTATAATTTCCTGTTTGAACCGCCGGAGTCTGCATTTTTTTTGACCAACGCACTGTAGTACTAGTACACTAGTAGTGAGATTCTATTTAACCGAGGTGGGAAGAAGGAAGTGAGCTGCTTGTACCGAACGTGTACAAGTCAGGTTATTTACTACACCCGGTTAGCGATGTTTGACTTTATTTTGCAGATTTGTTTGTTGTTTTCTTGTTGATGCAAAGAATTGAAAAACACAATAACTATTGGTTGTTTTTTTCATTACGTAATACTATTGTTGAGAACTTCATCGAATTTTTTTCCGAATCTCAATTTGTATGTCGAGTTGCCTTTTTCTCGTCCAAAAAATTTAAATTAATCCTCATCCTATTTCTGTGAAGTTCAGGTCGTTCATTCGTGGAAGTTTAGTCTTTCTTTTGTGCTAACACTCCGGTGAGATCGGTGTTGTTCATGGCAACAAGTTTGGCAGTGCTGCTCCAGCTCCGCGGTGCAGCCACATCATTGCTGCCATGGGAGTTCACCTTTATGGCTATTGTGATTCCTTGAAATGGCGCTTTCTCTCTTTTCTATTTCTCTTTTGTTTCATTACCGATGATTGTAAAATTGTGTAAAAAGTGTTGCAGTACATACTTGTATACGGGGCAAGTATAGCAGATGCATACATGACTATCTAAAGTAGTTCACTCATACAAGCTCAAGTAGTTTCTTTTATGAAAACAAATCATTGCTAAATGCAACACCGGATCTTGTTGGGAAGATCATTTTGTTAGATTGGGAAGTTCTCGCACAAAAGCCTGCTAGGTTTAGTTTAGAAAATCGGATAATTTGTCGCTCTTACGAAGCTCACTTTATTTATCTCGAGAAGTTCGTAGGGTCCCAAGCTCCTCGGAGCATGTTGATGTCTCTCGCCGTGGAGGATGGTCCGCGGAGCTCGTACATCAACCACTGCTGTTTGGGAAAAACGCCGCTTTTTTAATCAGGTAACTAGTTACAATCAGTTCTTTAAGATTCTTAGTCAAGCTATAAATTCATACTTGAATAGAGTTGTAAACAACATCACTTGTGCACACCCTGAAATACAAGTGAATGGTGTTCCTTACCTGCGAAAACACAGAAATGAGTAGTTCACTCTTCCTACATTCGTGCTTCTTTGTACAAGAGTTAGAAGTTCAATCTGCTTATAAAAAAAGAATATGGACATTCTGGCTTTAAAAAAAAATATGGCAGGCAACAAGCGCGCAATGCACACCAAGCTCGTAAAGTTCGCCTCTATCCTGTTCTCAAGTGGGTGTGAGCTGCACTGCACGTCGATATGAACTGCATTAGACATTGGTAATTAACTAATGCTATATGAATTTCCACTGTTTTATTTGGCAAAATCTTAGACAATTGCAGCTCACAACTCCATATTTCTGGTTTATTTTGAGTTAATTAAGTGCTGCATATAGTAGTTCTCAGAACAAGGAAAAAAAGAAGTCAACCTTTATAAAGTAGTGAAGTTGCGTTGTATAGTCCATTGATAAAAACTGCAACAACTATTCTAGAGGAAAAGAACACATGAGTGTGTTATTCAGGTTACAGCAGGTCACTCTCTAAAATCTTAGAAGTTTGGTAGATAAAATGAGAGGTTCACTTTGTCCTGCGAACAAAGTTAACATTCTCAAAAAGTTTGTAATTGTATAGTAAAGTTTACTCTATCCATTTGAGAATTTCAATTCATTAACTAAGAACTTCAATTCATTCGCGTTAAAAAGTTCATAGTTCATTTGTTAATACGAAGCAGTCACATAAAGAACAGAAACTAACTATACAATTTGTAAACAAATAAATATAATCTGAAGTTCACTTTGGCTGCATTTCAAGTTCACTCTAGAAATATTACTAAATTCACTTTAATCCTTTTGGCAGTTCATTTTATATTCTACCCCAGAAGACCTCCAGGAGCTGAAGTTCACTATCGGAAATTGGCAGTTCACTATCTCTATGGCGTTGAAGTTCAGTTTGACCGTGATAGAAATTCATCTAAAAAGCAAGAAGAAGTTTACTCATTTTCGTATTTGAAGTGAGTACCTAGTGATTGCAATTAGAAACTTAGGGTGATTGTTGTATTTAGTTTTTTTTTTATTATCTCTCTGGTCCTATTCTTAGTCCTTTGTATAAGTTGTAAAAAAGTTCATACACAAATAGATTTATTAACTTTGAGAAGTTCAGTTATTGAGCTTGCAAAAGTACACTTGTTTGGTATCGGTGGAACCTTTATGTGTACATTATCTGCAGTTCGGTTAGCACACTAAAGTGGTCCACTATTTTATTCTGTATTTTCAATTCGTCTAGAAAAAGAAGTTCACTTGTTCATGCAACAAGAATTTGAAAAATTTAGTGCGCCCGAAGTTCACTTTCTTTTTGGATTGTACACCTTGTACTGCGTGGAAGTTCACCTTTGACATGCTGAAAAGTTACTCTTTGTCAAAATTCACTTTGCTCGGGGCTAAAATTTACTTTGTATGGTGCGCAAGTTCACTTTAAACAAGCTGGAAAGTTATTTGTTTTGGTCAAAATTAACTTTGCTCAAGATAGAAAATAACATTGATCAGAACGGAAGTTCACCTTTTACCACGTCGAAGTTCACCTTATATATGATGAAAATTTACTCTTTGTCAAAATTCTCTATGGTCGGGAGCAAGTTTAACTTGTACGAAAGTGGCAGTTCAGTTTAAACAAACAGGAAATTTATTTTTTGTCAATCTTAACTTTCTACGCAAGAGGAAGTTCACCATGAGCATATCAGAAAATTGCTTTTGTCAAACTTCACTTTGACCGGGGCGAAAGTTCACTTTGAACATGTAGGAAGTTCGTTTTGAACATGCATGTAACTTTTATACCGCGATCGGAAGTTCACTAACAGATATCGGGAAGTTCACTTCCATAATCGAGCAGCTGATGTCCTATATTTTTCTGGGCGGAAATCATACGCACAGAAATCATCTGTACGGCCACCTGTTGCGCAAATCGACCGGCACCATGTACAATTAGCACTAATATAACTTTACTAACACTCCAACACACCCCAATCCCACACCTAATCAATCTAGATGAGCAAATTTCAAAATGTTCTCGTGTCGGCGTTATCTCCGCTTTTGCGTATTTCTGAAATAAAACTTAAACCATTTAGAATTTATAAAAAAGTTGAATATGAAAAAGTTGCGCCTGTTCAATATATTTCCATCACAATATCATTTGGAACATTCCCACAAGTGGTTCGAAAATAAGTCCCAAAAAACAGTACGAAAAACGGAGAAGTTCGAAAAGCGGAATCACGAGTATTTTCAAATCTGCTCTTAGACCGTAAAATTTTTGGAAAAATGTTCTGTACAAAAAAGTTGCGCCTAGTCAGCAGCTTTCCAACGGCATATTGTACGCATGAATATGGTAAACCGTTTGAAAATTAAACCCCCCAACCTGTACGAAAATAGAGAAATCCGCGAAAACGGGGTTTTGTATATTAAAAAATTAGTTTTAAATCATATACAATTTGGGAAAACATTCAATACGAAAAAGTTGCGAAATTTCCATACGAATCCAACGGTATATTAGGTGTATCATTCCGATAAGCAGTTCCAAAATTAACACAAAAATAGTACCCGCACGAACATGCAATTCTGGTGTTCCGCCAAGAAGTTCACTACATAACACCCGGAAGTTCACAAGTGGTTCGAGCTATTCTCGAACCGGTTCGAGAATAGCAGACCTGAGCCCAACTATTCTCGAACCCCCCTTAAGAGTGGTTCTAGAATAGTTATTCTCGAACCCCCCCTGAACCAAACCCGACCGAACCACAGACCACCCACATCCCGTACGCGCGCCGCCTCCCACCTCCCGCCCGACCGCCGCGCCCACCACCCTCCGCGCGCCCCGGCTGTCGCCGCCTCCCACCTCCCGCCCGCGCGCTGCGCCCACCACCTGCCGCCCGCCCCGGCGGCAGCCCCACAACCTCGTGTCGCTTCCATCCCGGCGGTAGCCTCGCATCCCCGTGCCTCCTCCATGCCGGCGGCAACCCCGCATCCCCGTGCCGCCTCCATCCCTGGCTGCTGCCCCCGCATCTCCGGCCGCCTCCCTCCCCAGCCGCAGCCCCGAATCTCCCGCGTCGCGTCCGTCCTCGGCAAGAACCCCCGCCGCGTTCCTTCCAGATAAGGCCCTCACCTGGGCACCAGAGATGCAACATGCCACGGTAGTCCACCACGCCGCCCCAGGGAGTCCACCTCCCGCCCCCTGCGCCTAGCTCCTCCGGCGGCGCCCCGACCAGATCGAGAGTAAAAAAAATCTCTAGAGTACAAAAAACCAGGAAGTTCACACCTACAAGACTCGGTAGTTAACATCTGCAGAATTAGGATGTTCACACACACGAAATTTGTTAGTTTAGAAAATTCTCCAGATTTAAAAAAATCAGGAAATTCACATCTGCAAAACTTGGAAGTTCACACTCGCAAAAATTCAGAAGTTCAGAAATTTTATCTAGAGTTTAAAAAATGGGAAGTTCACATCCGCCAGAATTTAGAAGTTCACTTTCGCGGATTGGTGAAGTTTACTTTCGCCGAATTCAGAAGTTCAGAAGGCTGCTGCATCACTAAACATGAAAAATCGGAAGTTCACTTCGAACGCAATGGAAGTTCACATTATTTTTGGAAGTTCACTTTGAACAAAAGACAAACACAACTCAGAAGTTCAATTCGAACATGTGGAAGTTCGTAAAATATTTTCAGAAGTTCAATTGCCACCATCAGGAAGTTCACTTACCTCCGTATGAAATTTCACTCCCCGTATAGAAGTTCATGTATGAAATGGAAGTTCACTCCTTACAATGTTGAGGCCCGTCTAGAAGTTCAGATGCAGATAAGGGGAAGTTCAGATCTGCATCCAGAAAAGTGCAGATGCGACGGAAGTTCGCTATATTTTCTGAAGTTCACTTCAAACTAGACTTAAGTTTTGGAAGTTCGCCATGTACAATATTGAAGTCCGTCGGGAAGTTCAGATTCAGGGGAGAAGAAGTTCACATCCACAGAAGTTCGCTATAATTTTATTACATGCCTGAAACTTTTATACCGCGATCGGAAGTTCACTAACAGATATAAGGAAGTTCACTTCTATATTCGAGCAGCTCATGTACTCTGTTTTTCTGGACGGAAATCATACACATAGAAATCGTCCGTACAACCACCGATTGCGCAAATCGACCAACTCAACGTACAATTAGCACTAATATAACTCTACTAATACTCCAACATATCGCAATGCCACACCTAATCAATCTAGATGAGCCAATTTCGAAATGTTCTTGTGTCGGCGTTATCTTCACTTTTATGTATTTCTGAAATAAAACTAAAACCATTTAGAATTTGGAAAAACATTCAACATGAAAAAGATTCGCCTAATCAATATCTTTCCAACGCAATATCATTTGGAACATTCCGATAAGTGGTTCGGAAATAAGCCCCAAAAATAGTTCGAAAAACCGAGAAGTTCGAAAAACGTAATCACATATTTTCAAATCTGCTCTTAAACTATAAAGAATTTGGAAAAGCGTTCTTCATGAAAAACGTGCGCCTAGTCAGCACCTTTCCAACGGCATATCATATGCATCATTCCGATAAACGGTTTGAAAACTGGAACCCCAAAACTGTACATAAATAGAGAAATCCGCGAAAACGTCATTTTCTATATTTCAAATTAGTTTTAATCAGTATAGAATTTGGGAAAACAATGAACACGAAAAAGTTGCGAAATTTCCATGCGAATCCAACGGTATATTATACGCATCAATCCGATAAGCGGTTTGAAAATCATCATGAAAATACTGTCCGCATGAACATGCAAATCTGTATTCCGTCGAGAAGTTCACGAGGAAAACACCCGGAAGTTCGTAAAGGGTTCGAGAATAGTTATTCTCGAACCGGTTCGAGAATAGCAGACCTATATATATATATATATATATATATATATATATATATATATATATATATATATATATATATATATACGCTGCTATAAAGTTCCCGAAAATGGATTAGCACACCCATATGAATATCCCCTTCGTCCCGATACATGTGCGTAGGACTAGGAAATTTAAAATGTAGTCTCGCTCCAAAGTAAGTCAAGATCGCATCTCTTAGTAGCAAAAGAAATATGAAAAGCTTTGCTGCTAATTATAAGTAGCTATTGACGCGAGCATGTAGAGTAGCTCTTGCATGGTATACGGTAAACTAACATGCGCTATTTTAGATGTCTGCTCCAGTTGGTTGATTACGAGTGAAACAACCTTAAACAACATGGTCACTAGGCGAATTGAATATATGATCGATGCATCTCATGCATGTATCTTTGCTTGTACTTCTCATATTAGTGCAAGTGCAAAGTATGACCGATATGCTAAATTCAAATGATGTCAAAAATATGATAACTTAAAGAAGATGAAGTGCTCCTCGAGCATACGACGACGACGACGACGGCAGCGAGGAGGACTTTAGTTTCTACAATTTGTAGTACTCATATGTTGTAGTGCCATGTAATAGCTATTGTTGGAATTCTTAATCGGGGTTTTCTCTCCGGAGATGTAATTAACGGTTCTTTTATGCATATGTAAGAGTTCGGAAATAAAGTACCGCAATGTTTGATCCTTTTCATTTATCTTATGCATTTACGCATTTCAAATTACTATCTCGTCTCTATAACGTGGACGCGTACATTAGTTACTTTTGTCGCCGCCATTTTCCCGTCATCAGATTCTGGCACGCTCGGTGGGACATATTTCTCCCCTCATCTTCGAAATTCCAACATATAATACATCATATGGGTTCCTATATTATGTTTTCCCTATATATCCGAATTTCAGAGAACTAATATATAGTTCCTCCCTGCTTACAAGGTATGGAGAGACAGGTTCAGCAGTTTGTGACCATGCGTTTCGGGAACCTCTGGCTCGATGTGCCACTCGGCCCGCTTGTGACTGCTGATGACCCACAAGTATAGGGGATCGCAACAGTCTTCGAGGGAAGTATTACCCAATTTATTGATTCGACACAAGGGGAGACAAAGAATACTTGAAAACCTTAACAGCGGAGTTGTCAATTCAGTCGCACTGGAAACAGACTTGCTCGCAAGAGTTTATCAGTAGTAACAGTTTTATAGCAGTAGCAGTAGTAAAATAACGGCAGCAGAGTAACAAAGACAGCAGTAGTGATTATGGTAAACAGCAGGATTAAAATACTGTAGGCACGGGGACGGATAACGGGCGTTGCATGGATGAGAGAAACTCATGTAACAATCATAGCAGGGCATTTGCAGATAACAATAAAACGGTGTCCAAGTACTAATCAATCAATAGGCATGTGTTCCAATTATAGTCGTACGTGCTCGCAATGAGAAACTTGCACAACATCTTTTGTCCTACCAGCCGGTGGCAGCCGGGCCTCAAGGGAAACTACTGGATATTAAGGTACTCCTTTTAATAGAGTACCGGAGCAAAGCATTAACACTCCGTGAACACATGTGATCCTCACATCACCACCATCCCCTCCGGTTGTCCCGATTTCTGTCACTTCGGGGCCATTGGTTCCGGACAGCGACATGTGTATACAACTTGCAGGTAAGATCATAAACAACGAATATCTTGATGAAATAATAACATGTTCAGATCTGAGATCATGGCACTCGGGCCCTAGTGACAAGCATTAAGCATAACAAGTTGCAACAATATCATAAAAGTACCATCTACGGACACTAGGCACTATGCCCTAACAATCTTATGCTATTACATGACCAATCTCATCCAATCCCTACCATCCCCTTCGGCCTACGGCGGGGGAATTACTCACACATGGATGGGGGAAACATTGCTGGTTGATGGAGAGGCGTTGGCGGTGATGGCGGTGATGATCTCCTCCAATTCCCCGTCCCGGCGGAGTGCCGAACGGAGACTTCGGCTCCCGAGACGGAGTTTCGCGATGTGGCGGCGTTCCGGAGGGTTTCCGGCGACTTCGACTTCTCCCCGGCGTTTTTAGGTCGAGGCGAATAAGTAGTCCGAAGGAGGGCGTCGGAGGCCGGCCGAGGGGGCCACACCACGGGCCGCGCGGGCCCCCCCGGGCCGCGCCGCCCTATGGTGTGGGGCCCTCGGGCCTCCACTTCAATTGCCCTTCCGGCTCCGTTAGTTCCCCGGGAAAATAGGGCCTTCTGCATAAATTCCGAGGTTTTTCCCGAAAGTTGGATTTCTGCACAAAAACGAGACACCAGAGCAGTTCTGCTGAAAACAACGTTAGTCCGTGTTAGTTGCATCCAAAATACACAAATTAGAGGCCAAACAATAGCAAAAGTGTTCGGGAAAGTAGATACGTTTTGGACGTATCAACTCCCCCCAAGCTTAGCTTATTGCTTGTCCTCAAGCAATTCAGTTAACAACTGAGCGATAAAAGAACTTTCACGAACACATTTGCTCATATGATGTATATATTCTCATGATATGGCTAATACTTGAGCAGTTCATAATGAGACACATGCAAATAAGATCATCTAACAGCTATGTCAATCATGGAGAGGTACCAACAATTAATAATAAGCATCATGAATCATGTATATAAGCAGGATTGCAATGTTCATAAGAGAGCATGATAAAGTGGTATCTCGCTTGCCCGTATTTGATTGGCAAAACATAAATGCCCGGGCACCTTTGAAGTTCATAGAAAGACTAGAAGTAGTGATTGTCAAAGATAAAAGCATCAAAGTTATACCACAATCAATCATATTTCGAGACAAGCATATTATACTAAGAATGACAGTTGTGCTCTCAAGAAAGTGCTCAAAGAAATAATGGAGACACAACATAAAAGTAAAAGATTGACCCTTCGCAGAGGGAAGCAGGGATTAACATGCGCTAGAGCTTTTCATTTGTAAAGTAGGAGTAAAATTATTTTGAGAGGTGTTTGTTGTTGTCAACGAATGGTAATGGGTACACCAACTACCTCGCCAACCGGACTTTCAAGAGCGGCTCCCATGAATTATTGCATATTTATTTGGCACTCCTTCCAACCTTTCTTGCACAAACCATGGCTAACCGAATCCTCGGGTGCACGCCAACAATCTCATACCATGAAGGAGTGCCTTTTTATTTTAGTTTTATTATGATGATGACACTCCCCCCAACCTTTGCTTACACAAGCCATGGCTAACCGAATCCTTCGGGTGCCGTCCAACAATCACAAACCATGGAGGAGTGTCTATTTAAGTTTAATTAATTCGGGACTGGGAATCCCATTGCCAGCTCTTTTTGCAAAATTATTGGATAAGCGGATGTGCCACTATTCCATATGAGAGTCCGTCAAAAGTAAATGACAAGGTTGAAAGCTAAACACCACATACTTCCTCATGAGCTATGAAACATTAACACAAATTAAGAAGCATTTTGAAGATTTTAAAGGTAGCGCATGAGAATTTACTTGGAATGGTTTGAAATGCCATGAATAGGTATTTATGGTGGACACTCTGGAATAACTTGGTTTTCATGTGTTTGGAGGCACGAGCAGCGATCCCGCTCAGTACAAGTGAAGGCTAGCAAAAAGACTAGGGAGCGACAAATCAAGAGAGCAATGAATCGTCATAATCATGCTTGCGGCAAAATAAATTAACGAGGCATAAAAGTGATACAAGAACTCCGAAGCAATATAGATCATCGAGGCTTAATTGACTTTTTGTTCAGTCATATGCATGCGTGAGCATGTGCCAAGTCGCTATAAATGAATTATTCGAGAGGAGGATACCACAATGCCATACTTACTTATGAATAAAACAATGCAAGCAAACATCCATGACATGCTACTCATATTAATAGATTGGAGCTAAACATGAGAGATCATAAACTACTAGACTTTCTCAAATAACATATACCTCACATGAACCAACTAAGCATGCTCACATGGATGAGTATATGTACAAAAATGAAAACAAATAGAGTTCATACCAGCCTCTCACCACAATCGGATTGTCGTAGATCGTCATTATTGCCTTTTCACTTGTGTAGCTTGGATAATATGAAATGAAAACCACGCTCCAGCCACCGAAGACCATTGAACTCAAGATGAACTTTACAAACCAAAGAAGAACAGCAAATATTTTTGGTGTTTTCAAATTGCAAATAAGAACAAGAGGAAACAAGCAAACAAAGCAAAATCTTTTTGGGTTTTCTTATAGCAAACTAACAATAGCAAATAAAGCGAAACAAATGCAAGAAACCAAAGCAAACAAATGGTGAAGAGAAACAACAGAAATATTTTTGGTCTTTTTGTGTTTTGGAAAGGAACAAAGCAAAAACAAGAAATAGCAAACTAAAAGAAACACAGAAAAGCGAGATGGCAGAAATCTGCCAAAACCTGACAGCAGTACAGAAATCGATTTTTACAAAAATCTTACGTTGCTCAGTTCAAAAAGTGTTCAACTAACGAAAGTTAGATAACAACCTGGGGAACATGCACAAATATTTTCAACTCAAAATACTGTTCTGGCTGGGCGCAAGAATTTTTACGGTAACATCCCAGAATCTGTTTTCAGGCAGCACTTCCCCAAACATCATCTTCCTCTCATTAGAAAACCACTCAAAGAGACTAAACAAGTATATACAAGTATCCAGCAATCATAATATGCAAAGAATGAGTGATGCCGGTATACCTCCCCCAAGCTTAGGCTTTTGGCCTAAGTGGAGTTCAACCCCAACGAGGGTCGTTCCTCGCCGGTGGGTAGTCCATGGAGTAGTCATAGTAAAGCTCCTGCGCGGAAGAAAAGCGTGGAGGCTCCGCATATCCACCATGTTGATGCGAGGAACTTGCTGCATCGGATGATGAGTCGAGGTGCTCCTCGACCTCTATGTCGTCTCTTGCATGTTGGCTTCCTCTCTCTATATGTGCATCCGAGTGCACTTTCCGTGACCGACCAATCTCCCCTGGAATCAAGGTTAGACAAAACAGAGCGCGAGCAATCTTACTAGTTTCTCGGTTTTCTTAGTTATTCTCCAAACTTTCTTATAAAATATCATCTTATAATACAGGTTACCCAAGTTGGAGGAATCTGAAACAAATTCATGTTTAATCATAGAGGCTATGTCAAGTCTTTCTATGGGGAACGGAATATCAAAATGATGAGGTTCTACATTATGAAAAGCTAGTAAACGGGAGGCGATGAGGCCTCCACACATTCCACCTTTCTCACGGTTAGTAGCAAGTCTATAAGCTATTAATGCTCCCAAATTATAAGACCTACTATTTTGCAGTGCTGCAGCTAGAAAAGCCAAATCCGGGATAGAAAGTTTACTACCAATCCTTTTGGCGAGAACGCATTTGGTAATAAAATAAGCAAAGTAGCGGATAGCCGGGAGCTGAATACTAGTGATTTTACCACTTTCACCTGAGAAACTCCTTCCATCGCAAATCATCTTGTAAAGATCCGAGAGTTCTTGCGGCGATCCCCTTATCTTCTCGCACGACCCCCATTGCGGTATTCTAATTGCTGCACAAAAAGCACTAAATGGCAAGTTGACGAGTTTTATTGTAAATTTTATACTCGGACCGTGGGGTTAGATCGCGACCAATTAAACTTGAAGTCCTGCACAAAAGCCATAGTTAATTTTACATATTGTCTTGGTTCTCCTTCAACAAAGTCACTCAGCCCTGCACGAGAAATTAGAGTTTGAACATCTTCAAATATCCTCGCGCTTCTCATGAAATCCGCGCACGGGTAGTAAGAGGGGTATACTCCTTCTTCACGATTGACTATCATAACTTGTTGGACTTCCAATTCTTGCTGGTTCAAGTGATATCTATTCCATTCCATTTTCTGAAATTTCAACAACCAATATAAAAATTTGATTTGGTGACATATAATTGAGGGAAACTACCATAGGAACTTGCTAGAGTACTAATCATGCATCAAAACTAATTTCTACCAACTAGAACAAGCATGCAAGCTCACCAAACATGTTACCTACAGCAGCAAAATATTCAAGATATACTCAACCAAACAAAATTCTACTTGGATGGGTGGAGGAGTCACATACCAAGGAGCAAATGTGCCAAATTTCAACAGGAAATCTGAGCTGAGCAAAGAGATCGAGAAATCTGGAGTTCTTGAGCAGAAACGCGAGTGAGAGGAAATGTGTTTGAGTTTTTTCGGGAGAGAGAAGGTGCTGGGAGGAAGAGATGACAAAGTGGGGCAGAGGGGAGCCCACACCACATGGTGGCGCGGCCACCTCCTTGGCCGCGCCGGCCAGTGGTGTGGCGCCCTCTGGTGCCCCACAGGTCATCCACTGGTGCTCCCAGGTGCCTCGTCGAAAAATAGGACCAACGTTATAATTTTCGCGAATTTTTGAAAACTTTGAAAAATGCACATTTTCTGGGTATTAAGTTTATTATTACTGGCCAGGAAAATTTTTGAAATCTCAAATCAATTAAGAAACTTTGCAAATTAAAAGTGCTACAGCAACTAGAGCAAGTGGAGGAAGAAAGAGATGTTGTTTACCTTCTCTATGCATATAAAAGGTATTTGTTAACAAGGTTGATCAAGTCTTGCCACCAAATAAATTTTATATAGCATATGAAGAAATAAACCTCAAATCAATCATGTTACCTTGAATTGTATTGATATGGATCCAATAACAAGAGTTTGATATTCTTCTTTAGGCTCATATATAGGACAATCGATGGTTCCCACTTTGATAGTTCTCACATGAGAGATAGTATTAACTCCGCACGCTTTTTCAATCCTCTTGGGGAAATAGACGGTGTGTTCCTTATCATCAACATTGAAAGTAACCTTTCCTTTATTGCAATCAATAACAGCCCCTGCGGTGTTAAGAAAAGGTCTCCCAAGAATAATAGACATATTATCATCTTCGGGCATTTCCAACACAACAAAATCAGTTAATATCAAGCAGTTAGTAGTAACTTGAACAGGGACATTCTCACATATACCAACAGGAATAGCAGTAGATTTATCAGCCATTTGCAAAGATATATCAGTAGGTATCAACTTATCTAAGTAAAGTCTCTTATAAAGAGAAAAAGGCATAACACTAACACCGGCTCCCAAGTCACATAGAGCAGTTTTAACATAATCTATACCTAATAATAAAGGAGCTAGCGTTTCCTTGGTTTGGTCCGTCGCTTTACGCTTTCGTCCAACAATAAAGGCGCTTTCTTCCCCCCGCTAATCCGTGCAGAGTTCGGCTGGGAACCGATCGATCGACCCTCCTCAAATAAGAAACGATCCCCACTATTTTTTTTAGTATCGTTCGTTATAATTAATTTGTTATTTCGCATAGAAATAACTGAACAGAGTGGAATAAAAAATTGTGGTTGGGAAGGTTACTATAGCAAAAGCCATTGGAATTCATATTTTATATATCGGAATAATTAGTTTTCTGTATCGCAGAGTCCTCAAACTAGGCCGTCTCGTCAATCCCTGGATTCGACTACTACAACAAAGACCTAGGACAAGGACCGCGTCGGTCTGCGGCCACGCCCGCGGCGGTTTGCCATGGCCGGCAACAAGGTTGTTTAAAGATTGGTGTGGTTTCGTCTTCGTCCGCATGTGCATCCGCTTTGCCCAATCCAAGTCGATTGCTTTGTTGGTTTACATCGCGTTCATTGCTTCGTTTATTTGCATCATAGATGAAAACAACTCCATGTGAATCACGAGTTCACGACACCGCGCGTGACATCGAGTATAGAAGAGATCGATCGCGGAAGAGACCTACCAGCAATGACTTACAACATTGGACGAAGAAGACCGCCCACTCCAAGACCGCCTGGGAGGCTGGCAGTGCGTGGCCATGTGCGTGCCCATCTTTTCTTTGCCTGCACGCCGGTGTGTATGCGTTCCGTGCTCCCGTTCCGACCCCGCCGTCGCCACTCACCGGTAGTCCGCCGTGCACGCGGCCACGCGCAAGGACACAGTTGGAACACATGTAAGTCAACTTGATCGATCTTTGCATGTTTGATGAAGCTAGATCTGAATGGCCGCATCAGGACTTCAGGAGCAAATTTGATTAGCGGACGACTCCTGTCGGCCGGCTTGGGCGGAAGCTCATCGTCCTCCCTGAACCACGGCGTTGCCGCAAAGGCGTCCCGGTCCGACTGATCCCTGTCTCCTTCTCCAAGATGTCGCCAGCACTGCCATGCGGGTCATGGCCTGCCTCACAGCCACGCGCTGCGCCGCTGCGGCATTTCCCAGGCAGAACAGCTTCAGAGGATCCATGTTGCTACGAGTAAGCTTCACCACAGATTATTTAGCGACATCCTGCTAGCTTCCTACAAGAGTACCAGATCAATCAGGCCAGCTTATGCTTTGCTGAATATGTGTCGCTTTGGGTAATCTTAATTACACACCAAATTAATTAGCTCATCCAGCTAGCTCAGTACAGGAGCACTAGATAAATTGATGGATCAATCAGGCCAGCTAGCATACAATTTTCTGCTACGCTCACGTTTGCTTTGACCAAAAGCACATGTCAGTTGTGAACCGTTCACGAGCGTTTCATGCTGATCCAGCTCTTGCAAGTCCACCTTGCCGGGATCGTCTACTCCAGGTATAGCTCGCATCCTCCTTTCATTGGCAAGTTTGACATGCAGAGTTGGTTTTCCTGTATGTGCATGGAGGTTGATTAACCTCGTGTGTTTGTTGCTACCAAGTACCTGGACGGCCGGCGCAGTTGACTGCCATCTCCAGCGATCGACACGGAGGCCTAATCACCTTTAGGAAGTGCCGTACCTGTACTATATAAAGATTTTCTGGGATATTTTTGGCAGACTGCAATCCTTTTTTGCGCTTCAAAATCATTGAGGTGAGAGTCTACATAATAGGCGTTGCATGGATCATGGTATCTGCGCAACTTAGAGCTCAGCTGGTTTGTTGTTATTTCAGCAAACAAATACTCAAGGATCACAGTAGTGCTATATAAAAGATGCAACGCAGGAGAGAACAACGCTTGTACAGTATTTGAAATCGACGTGATTCCTGAACTAACGATATTCAGAGCTACAACAAAATTATTCCGTTTATGCATCGCTTTAGCTGGTATAACCTATCTTTGGAGTGCGTCATTTTTTTTCAATCTGCTTTCAGTACTTGCAATTGTTATGGGAACTTGCAACCTAGACCTGACGTGTGTTCAATATTTGTTTGGAAACTGAATTTGCTCACTAAATTGCTGCAGGTGAAGACGGGTGTTCCCCAAGGTAGAGCAGCACACACGGTGCGGCAAATCGGGGACTTGAGTTGGGCGGGGTGGGTTGAAGGTCACCAGGACCTCGATCAAGGGCGATGCAAGGTGCAAGCCGCTGGTGCCCTCAGGCTGATGGGTCTTCCAGCAAAACGTTGCGCAAAGGAATTGAAGGAAGGAGATGGCAGGGCGGCACTTCGTTGCCAAGGAGAAGAAAAAAGGCGAAGCCATAGCAGCGACGCCTCGGAGCAAGAAAAAGGGCGAAGCCATAGCAGCGACGCCTCGAAGCTCAGGTAGGTCTCATAAAAAAACGGACGGATAATCCGTAGCAACGCACGGACAATTTTCCTAGTTATTCTTAATAGAACAAGGAATAGTAGGTATACCTGGGTCGCCCAACTTCTTTGGAATTTTGCCATTGAAAGAGTAATTAGCAAGCATAGTGGAAATTTCCTCATTGGGGATTTTCCTTTTATTAGTAACAATATCTTTCATATACTTTGAATAAGGAGGCAATTTAATAGCATCAGTCAAAGGGATTTGCAAGAATAAAGGTTTCATCCAATCACAGAATTTATTATAGTGTTCTTCTTCCTTTGATTTTAGTTTCTTAGCAGGAAAAGGCATTGGCTTTTGCACCCAAGGTTCTCTTTCATTACCATGTTTCTCAGTAATAAAATCTTCTTTAGTATACTTTTTATTTTTAGCATGCTTTTCAGGTTCTTCTTCAACCTCTTCTTTATCAGGAGTATCATTCTTATCATTATCTTTATCATTATCATGTTCATTACCACTTTCAGTTTCAGCATCAGAAATAGAAATACTATTAGGATCATTAACAGGTTCAGAGGATTCTACAACATTTTTATGTTTCTTTTTCTTTTTCTTCTTAGAATGAGCTCTAGGTTCAATGCGTTGAGAATCTTGTTCAATTCTTTTGGGATGCCCTTCAGGATATAGAGGATCCTGGGTAGAGACACCACCTCTAGTTGTTACTTCATAAGCATGTTTCTCTTTAGAATTATTCCCTAACAAGTCATTTTGCACTTTAGTGAGTTGATCAATTTGAGTTTGAATCATATGAAAATGTTTAACAAGCATCTTAACATCATTGGAGGTTCTCTCCACAATATCATGCAATTGACTAATAGCTTGAGAATTTTCCATTAGATGATTCTCTACTCTCATATTAAAATTTTCTTGCTTAACAATATAATTATCAAACTCATCTAAGCATTGCGCAGGAGGTTTTGAATACGGAATATCTTCCCTAGTAAAGCGTTGAAGCGAGTTTACCTCAATCATGGATGAAGGGGGAATTATTTCACATATATCTTCTATTGGAGGTAGATTCTTCACATCTTCAGATTTAATACCTTTCTCCTTGAGAGACTTCTTGGCTTCCCTCATATCTTCATCATTCAATTTAATTAAACCCCTCTTCTTCACTATTGGCATTGGAGTTGGTTCAGGCGTATTCCAATCATCATAATTCCGGCCTATTTTAGCCAATAGTTCTTCAGCGTCGTCTGGAGTTCTTTTCCTGAAAACACAACCAGCACAACTATCCAGGTATGCCCTAGACTCAATGGTTAGTCCACTATAAAATATATCAAGTAAATCATGCTTTTCTAAATCATGGTCAGGCAAAGCTCTAATAAGAGAGCAAAATCTCGCCCAAGCCTCGGGCAATTTCTCCTCATCTCCCCGATCAAAATTATAAACTCTCTGCAAAGCAGCATGTTGAGCACTAGCGAGAAAGTATTTCCGGAAGAAAACGATCAAGCAATTCTTTTGGACTTTTAATAGAACTAGGTGGCAAACTATTATACCAAATTTTAGCGTCATCCTTTAATGAGAATGGAAAGATTTTAGCAACAAAGTAGGTACGCTTCTTAACATCATCAGAAAACAAGCTACTCAAAGTAGATAACTCAGTCATGTGTTCAACGAGCACTTTCTTTTCAGTACCACAAAAAGGTGTTTTCTCAACAATAGCTATATGAGATAGATCAAGAGAAAAATCATAATCTTTATCCCTAATGTTTATAGGAGATGTGGCAAATTTAGGATCAGGAGACAGTTTATATCTAACGAGTGTGTTCTCGCAAGCAACTTTTTAATTTTTCTTGCATCAGTAGTAGCATGGCATTTTTCAATAAAATCATCATCAAGTTCCACATAATCTTCATCAAGATCATCACTAGAGTATTCAAGTTCGGGTGAATTAACGAGTGTAGTAACATCAGGAATTTCAGCATTTTCAATTTGTCTAGACCTAGCAATTGTAGCATCTAGAAAAGTTCCCAATGAACCACTATCATCAAGCACAACAGAAATATTATCGATATTATGAGAGTTTTCAGATTCAGCGAAGTACCGACATTTGAAGCATGTGGTGGTGAAACAAGTTTATCAATCACGGATGGTGAATCAAGAGCAGCAGAGGTACTCGGAGTTGTACCTTTTCTTGTAGTGGATGGTAATATGGCGACCTTAGTATCGCGAGGTTTACCCATGATGGAGAATTTGCAGCGAACAATATCAATCCAAGTGAACTTCCAAATAAAGCTATGCTCCCAGGCAACGGCGCTAGAAAATAGTCTTGATGACCCACAAGTATAGGGGATCGCAACGAGTCTTCGAGGGAAGTATTACCCAATTTATTGATTCGACACAAGGGGAGACAAAGAATACTTGAAAACCTTAACGAGCGGAGTTGTCAATTCAGCTCGCACTGGAAACGGACTTGCTCGCAAGAGTTTATCGATAGTAGTCAGCTTTATAGCAGTAGCAGATAGTAAAATAACGACAGCAGAGTAACAAAGACAGCGGTAGTGATTATAGTAAACGAGCAGGATTAAAATACCGTAGGCACGGGGACGGATAACGGGCGTTGCATGGATGAGAGAAACTCATGTAACAATCATAGCAGGGCATTTGCGAGATAACAATAAAACGGTGTCCAAGTACTAATCAATCAATAGGCATGTGTTCCAATTATAGTCGTACGTGCTCGCAATGAGAAACTTGCACAACATCTTTTGTCCTACCGGCCGGTGGCAGCCGGGCCTCAAGGGAAACTACTGGATATTAAGGTACTCCTTTTAATAGAGTCACCGGAGAAAAGCATTAACACTCCGTGAACACATGTGATCCTCACATCACCACCATCCCCTCCGGTTGTCCCGATTTCGTCACTTCGGGGCCATTGGTTCCGGACAGCGACATGTGTATACAACTTGCGGGTAAGATCATAAACAACGAATATCTTGATGAAATAATAACATGTTCAGATCTGAGATCATGGCACTCGGGCCCTAGTGACAAGCATTAAGCATAACAAGTTGCAACAATATCATAAAAGTACCATCTACGGACACTAGGCACTATGCCCTAACAATCTTATGCTATTACATGACCAATCTCATCCAATCCCTACCATCCCCTTCGGCCTACGAGCGGGGGAATTACTCACACATGGATGGGGGAAACATTGCTGGTTGATGGAGAGGCGTTGGCGGTGATGGCGGTGATGATCTCCTCCAATTCCCGTCCCGGCGGAGTGCCGGAAACGGAGACTTCGGCTCCCGAGACGGAGTTTCGCGATGTGGCGGCGTTCGGAGGGTTTACGGCGACTTCGACTTCTCCCCGTGCGTTTTAGGTCGAGGCGAATAAGTAGTTCGAAGGAGGGCGTCGGAGGCCGGCCGAGGGGGCCACACCACGGGCCGCGCGGCCCCCCACGGGCCGCGCCGCCCTATGGTGTGGGGCCCTCGGGCCTCCACTTCAATTGCCCTTCGGCTCCGTTAGTTTCCCGGGAAAATAGGGCCTTCTGCATAAATTCCGAGGTTTTTCCCGAAAGTTGGATTTACGCACAAAAACGAGACACCAGAGCAGTTCTGCTGAAAACAGCGTTAGTCCGTGTTAGTTGCATCCAAAATACACAAATTAGAGGCCAAACAATAGCAAAAGTGTTCGGGAAAGTAGATACGTTTTGGACGTATCAACTGCTGTCAGCGAGAGTTGGAAGACTACAGCTGCGTCGCCAAGTGAACTTGAGAAGGAGGAAGAAGAAGTCAGTTCAGTACTCACAGATGGGTTCGTTCCCGTGATCTCCAAGTCAGCTAAGAGGAGGATGAGAGCCGCAGCAAGAGCTTCAAAACATGCTGCATATGATCACCATGTGAGTGTGCACAAAACTGCATCCTCTGGATCGGTTCCTCCTGGTTTTACAAAGGCACCATGTGCCAAGCCGACAAATCAGCAGCCTTCACTCAAGTTCGGTGGCACATCACTTCGGGAGTGGCCCATTCTTACAAAAAGAGTGGCTCCATTGAAGATAGGCTCACGGACACAATCGTCTCAACAAGAAGCGAGTCGTTTC
>NC_061510.1:230410615-230585646 GCF_022539505.1 Lolium rigidum | reverse complement strand
GAGGTGGCATGCTTGTTGGCTTCTCACTCGGAAACACAATGTTCTCCTTCCGCCATTGCACGGTGGTTCTACGGGCTTCTCCCAGCTTCTTTGATTTCCCCATCTTCACCTGCAGTGGTGCTCAAGCACCAACCCCTCATAAGCGCTCATCACTTCATCCACCATCACAACAAGAAAGTCGTCTTGGACCGAACGGCAATGGTAAGACCTTGTAGGTAAGAGGATGCCGACCGCCGCCTTGAAGGATAGGTTGAAAACTTTAACATGCAGCTCACAAGGACGGCTCTCGGTGAGATCATCCACGGGGGTAGCGAGGAGGCTCGACCACCCGGTCATCATCATCATCATTATCCACCTCGCCGAGAGGAAGCCACGCTGCTTTTCCGTGTGGTTGAGATTGCAGCGGGGCGATGGCATTGAGCGAAGGCAGGATCTACAGCCTGCCCCCGAGCCATCTCGAGATGTAAGTACTTGGGTTACCATGCTTAATTGGGCTTGCATGGTGCTCATACCCTCCTCTAAGTTAGCCAGCGGTCTGTTTCCCTTGCCTTCCTCCTCTCATGGCTTTTATCGGAAATCTCTTCCTTTCCGCAGAAAGCCATACTTCCACCGGAACGGAGCCTCGCCGTGCCTCGTGTTCGTCCGCCGTGTTCTTTGTTCCCAAGGGCGCGTGTCAGCTCATCGTTCTCTCTTCGGGCTGGAACAACCCCGCCTCCACGTCCCTATGTGCTTTTTCCAGGGCATCAATGGGAACCTTCGGATGAGCTTTCTTATAGATGCACTTCCTCGTTTCCGGATCCAACGTTCCCCCAATCCCGTAGAACCACTCCTTGCACCGTTCGATCCAACCGTGTGTCCCTAATCTGATCCCTTTATCGGTCGGTTCCGCCTCAGCCTGCCTGCCACTTAGGACGGTTAGCCCCGTATCCACCTGGACCCTGTAATTTGGTGATATAGCTTCAACGCAGCATTTGCCTTATTTATTTCCGACCTTCTCTTAAATTCTTCCGACTCCGTGCTGTACTTCACGAATTCTTCCCAAGTGAGTTTTTACCTTCTCATTGTCCGGAGTCTTCTTTATCTTGATAAGGCGGCGCAATCTTTTCTTGTGGCTCTTGAATAGTTCGGCCATCTTCTTCTTGCCAAACTCGCGTGAGGGCCTCGCTCCATCTTGGCCTTTTCAGCGTCACCCCCTCTTCGGGTACTATGTTGAAATGTGACATGAGCTTGTCCATAATGCTGTTTTTGGCTACATCATCGATATAAAGACCTTGACCTTCTTCCTCTGCAGACAAGCACTAGTCCCTTCGGCTTGTGCCATTCTCGAACGGTGATCGGGACGTGGTCCCTAACAAGCACTCCGCATTGAGCTATAAATGCCTTTGCACCTTTCTCTCGGAGCAATCGGTTTACCATCATTTTCGATGTGGGTGATGTCGTGCCTAACACCGTCATCCAACTTTTTGGCCGGGCCTCGCTTCCTCGACTTTACAGAACAAGTGCTCGATCCGGAGGGCTAAAAAAGAAATAATTCATAGTCAGTACAATTTAATTAGTTAATGCATCTAGTCGATCAACAGCGGCTTAATTAGTTTATATACCTCGGTGATAACTACAGTTCGGGAGCCATTATGATGATCTTGTTCCTCACCGGCGCCACTAGGATCTTCTTCCTCAATATTCTCCGCTCCCTCACCGGAGTCATTCAAATAAGCTGCGGTGACATCGTCACCGCCATCATCCGGAATAACGTCGTCGCCGCGATCATCCAGAGTACCGTTTGCTATGAGTTCCTCCATGAAATTTTCTTGAATTTCATCTCTCTCCATGCTTTCTACAACGACCTGCAAGCTATACATAGGAACCATCATATGATCAAATTAAGGATAATGCGTAAAACTGAAAAAATGGAGTTACATATGTGTAGTTCTTAACTAAGGATCGATAATATAGTGCTAAAAGCGAGATAGTGCAGTTACATGCATACATAGATCGGGTTCATGTTTATTTAACCCTAATACATATCAATCACTACTACAACCACTCAACCGCGCAGCACCGGGTCCTAGAGGGCGCCGACCGGGTCCCCGAGCCGCGCTCGGGTGTGCCCCCAAAGCCACGGAACAACAACGGGAGCATAGCTAACATGAGATCCCCGCATAACGCTCCATCCGGTCCTATACATGTTGTCTAACGCGTACATGTAACGGCGAACGTGCTCGTCCTCCGCCGCAATGCGCTGAGCTACCTCCTCCGGCGGGGCCGGCTCCCTCTCGAAACGACCGTGGCCCATAAGACCTCCACCATAGAATATCCGGGTCGACGACGGGACCCGGATTCCGCACCAAGGTGCGCGACCCGGAAGCTAAGACCTCCCAGTGCCACCCTGGCGGAGCCCGGCCCGGACCTCCCCCATCTCGCTCCATCTCCTCGGTGAGAGTCGGACCACGGCCCGCCGGCTGTCGCTTGTCGCGGCATCGTAGCTACGAAAACAAATCATATATATATGTACCAACGTTAACATACATTAAAAAATAACTTCACTACTTAGTCGGCGCCGGCACTACCGTTTGGGGGCGCCTGCACTACATACTTTATTTTGGGCCGGGGGCGCGGTGGCACTACATACTTACTAACTAACACTAACACTAACTAACTAATTTTTCACTAACACTAACTCTAACACTAACTTTTTCACTAACACTAACACTAACTTTTTCACTAACACTAACACTAACAAACTAACTAATTTTCTAACACTAACACTAACACTAATTAACAAACTAACACTAACAAACTAACTAATTTTCTATCTAACACTAACTTTTTCACTAACACTAACACTAACAAACTAACTAATTTTTTATCTAACACTAACACTAATTTTTTATCTAACTAATCTAACATATATTAATCTAACATATATTAATCTAACTAATCAAACTAACTATTTTTGTACTAAACTAATTAATCTAACATATATAAAAACAAAAATCTAAAAATCTTAAAACTTAAAAAAAATGGTGGCCGGCGGCTCACCTTGGCGCCGCGGGCGGAGTGGAGGCGCGCGGCGGGCGGCACGGCGGACGGCGGCGGGCCGGCGGCGGTCGGGCGGACGGCGGCGGACGGCGGCGGGCGGACGGCGGCGGGCGGACGGCGCGCGGCGGGCGGACGGCGCGCGGCGGGCGGACGGCGCGCGGGACAGCAGCCGCGGCGCGCGGGCGTGGCGTGGGCGGCGGCGCGGTGGGCGGACGGCGGACGGCGCGCGCGGACGGCGGCGGGCGACGGCGAGCGGTGGGCGGCGGCGCGGTGGGCGGCGGCCGCGGGCGGGGCAGCCTGGCGGCGTCGCTCCGGCCGTCTCCGCGCGATTGATCTCCGCGCGGAGACGAAGTGTCGCTTATATACTCTCCCTTTGGACCCGGTGCGTGTTACAAACCGGGTCCAAAGCCCTTGGACCCGGTTTGTAATACAAACCGGACTAAAGGCCATTTTTGCTGCGTTTTGCTGCGCGCGCAAAAATAGCTTTTAGTCCCGGTTTGTAATACAAACCGGGTCCAAAGGCCAAATTTTTTTAAAAATTTTCATTCCCGCCTTATTTCAAATGAAAAAAAGCCACCGCACCGCCCACCACCGCCACCGCCACACGTGTCCCTTCCCCGTGCCCCGCCGTCACCGCCATGTACGGGCCACCGCCGTGTACTGCCCACCACCGCCACCGCCGTGTACTGGCCACCGTCGGCACCGCCGTGTACTGTCCACCACCGCCACCGCCACACGTGTCCCTTCCCCGTGCCACGTGTCGCCGCCGCTTCCACGTGCCTCGCCCCGCCGCCACCGCCGTGCGACGTGTAGATCCCGCTTCCACGTGCCACGCCCCGCCGCTTCCCCGCGCCACCTGCCGCCGCCGCTTCCACGTGCCACGCCCCGCCGCTTCCCCGCGCCACCTGTCGCCAAACTTGCCGCGTCGCCGTGCCATAAAGCGCCGCGTGCGCGCGGAACCACACGTCGCCGTCGCCTCCGTTCATTCGTCGCCGGGATGCCGCCGCGCCGTCGCGGCTCGTCCGGCTTCCGTGGCGTCCGAGCGCGGCCGAACGGTAGGTTCTACGCCGAGATGCGTGCCGGTGGCTTCCGGCTCACCCTCGGCACGTACAACACCCCGGAGCTGGCGGCGCGCGCTTACGACGCGGCCGCATGGCGATTTCGGCGGCCACGGTGCGACATGAACTTCCCAGACGTCGAATCGCTAGAGGAGGCGGAGTTCCTCGCGCCGACGCCGTGCCTCGTCGACGACGAGGACCGTCGCCGCCACCGCCAGGTGCAGCGCCGGATCGCAATCGCCGAGCACGACGAGGAGTTGATGCGCCAGTGGAGGGCGCAGTTCCCCAACGACGTCGACAACACCGCCGCGTTCTTCGCTGACCTCCGGGCACAACGCAGGTCCAACAGGCGCCATCGTCGGGCCGTCGCCGTGTTCGAGCTCGATAACCCGAATACAACTTGGGCCGACAACGACCCTCGGTGGGACGACATTTGGACCGAGACAACCTCCGACTGACGAGTAGATCGACTAGACTAGTTGTTTATCTATATTATTGTATTTTCAATAAAGTCGTTGTGGCGTACGCCGATGATGAGAAAAGTTTCCCGCCAGATTACATGTGGAATTAAAGTACATAACTCAACTGAAAATTAATTAAGATACATGGCCAGATAGTACTCGTGCCTAGCCCTATAGTACTCGTGCCTAGCTCAACCGAAAATTAATTAAGATACATGGCCAGATTCGACCGTTCGAGTCATTCGGTCATACTCGTGCCTGGCCCTATAGTACTCGCCATCGTAGTCGTCGTAGTCGCCGTCATCATCGTCGCCGGCATCGGGGTCGCGGTAGTCAAACCTCGGCGGGAGAGCACGCGTGGGCTGGGACCGAGGGTAGCGCAGGCGGGGGCCACGGTGGGCCATGACGCCCTGGAGAGTTCGGTCGCGCCACCACAGCCGACGGCCGGCCTCGTTGAAGTTCGAAGGAGGCGGGCCGCCGTCCTCGTGCCTGGCGAGCGCCCTCTCACGCCGATTGATGAAGAAGCTCTCCCAAGTCGGGCTGTAGTCGGGATGCCACCGGGGATTCCTCCGCCGCTCTGGCGTGAGCTCGAAGTAGTAGTGGTTCGTGATGGCCATCTCGCGCGCCACACCTAGAGGGACAGGAGGGACCGGTACCCCTCCGACGCTCAGCAACCAGCCGGTAGGGACGCGGTAGCCCGGCGGGCAGGGGTAGTTCGACGCGCAAAGCGCCTCCGCCTCCCGGAGGGTTAGAGATACGATGGAAGCCATGTGACCTGGTGATGAGGTTTGCGAGATATGAGTCTAGATGTGATATGTAAATGGAGGCCAAGCCAACATATATATAGTGAAAAAATGGCGGGAGGACGGAGGCGGGAAGCAGTGGAAAGCGCGGGAAGAAAAATAGGCGGGAACGCAAGTGGCGCCAAAACTCGTCGGTGGGATAAGGACGTGTGGGTAACCTTTAGTCCCGGCTGGTGGGTACAACCGGGAGTAAAGATCATTTTTTTGTCATATCTAACAAAAGTGTCGGTGGGATAAAGACGTGTGGGTAACCTTTAGTCCCGGCTGGTGGGTACAACCGGGACGAAAGATCCTTTTTTTGTCATCTAACAAAACTGTCGGTGGGATAAAGACGTGTGGGTAACCTTTAGTCCCGGCTGGTGGGTACAACCGGGACTAAAGATCCTTTTTTTGTCATCTAACAAAACTGTCGGTGGGATAAGGACGTGTGGGTAACCTTTAGTCCCGGCTGGTGGGTACAACCGGGACTAAAGATGTCGGCAGGATAAGAACGCATGGGTGGACGCACCGCTCGATGAGATAAAGCATGTAGCGCACGACGCCCCGTCGAGTAGAAGCGGTGCTGTGCCTATAAAAGGAGCATCGATACGGCTTGCCAAGCGGATCAACAAGCCAAGCGGAGATTCATTCCCATGGATTGGAAAATCTCCCGTGGCGCAGCTTCTCGAAGATGTTGTTGGTGCACACGCCCTACGGCATCTTCGGAAGCTGCGCCTCGGAATTTTTCCCCGCAAGCCCGTGAACGACTACATCTCCTCTAACGAGTGTTGGGGAAAGGGTTGGGAAATCTCCCGTGGCGCAACTTCTCGAAGATGTCGTTGGTGCACAAGCCTTACGGCATCTTCGGAAGTTGCTCCTCGGAATTTTCTCCGCAAGCCCCCGAACGACTACATCTCCTCTAATAGTGTTGGGGAAAGGGTTGGGAAATCTCCCGTGGCGCAGTTCTCGAAGATGTTGTTGGTGCACATGCCCTACGGCATCTTCGGAAACCGCGCCTCGGAATTTTTCCCCGCAAACCCGTGAACGACTACATCTCCTCTATATATATGGTACAAAAAGCCAACCACATCTCCACTTTTCATATCTTACATACTGTTAAATGATTACACAAAAATAAATGGGAAATTGATTGCCATGTTGAGATACTCATTTGTGCCATGGAGCATCTTCATCATTTAATCTTCTTCGGCCTTAACCATGGAGCATCTTCATCATTTAACTTGATGCTTGGATCAATGTTCACTCCGAAGGGTGGAATTTCATCAAACTTATTATAATCTTCCCGACATGTCTGTCTTGTCCTCCACTCCCACGATGTTTCTTTTTCCGTAAAGAACTATGTGGCGCTTTGGCTCATCGTTTGATGTATTTGTTTCCTTATGTTTCCTTTTTCTTGGTTTGCTAGACATATCCTTCACATAGAAAACCTCGGGCCACATCCTTGGCTAGGACGAATGGTTCGTCTCTATACCCAAGATTGTTGAGATCCACTCGTTGTCATTCCATACAACTTGTCTACCCGAACCCCGCCTCCTGTTTTGTTGACCCATTTGCACCTAAACAAAGGGACCTTAAAAGAAGGTCCATACTCAAGTTCCCGGATATCCTCTATGTAACCATAATATGTGTCATTTGGGCCTTCATTCATTATTGCATCAAAGCGGACACCACCGTTTTGGTTGGTGCTCTTTTATCTTGGGCGATCGTGTAAAATGTATTCCCATTTATCTCGTACCCTTGGAAAGTCACTACAGTCGAAGATGGTGTCTCGGGCCAGCAAGTACAGCTCGATCTTCAATATCTTCGTTATTCAGGAGATGTTTTTGCAACCAACCGCCGAAAGTCGACATGTGTTCACGTCTAATCCAATCGTTCGACCGCCCGGGTTCTGGGAGCGTAGAAAGTTCTTGTGGTCACCGATATACGGATCCACCATGGTGGAACTTTGTAGAACTGTGTAGTGTGCTTGAGTCAAAGAAATCCCGTCCCTACATATCATTGATTTCCTTCCTAGCGTGCCTTTTCCACTTAGTCTCCCTTCATGCCGCGATTCAGGAACACCAATCGGCTTAAGGTCAGGAATAAAGTCAACACAGAATTCAATGACCTCCTCCTGTTCCATAGCCCTTGGAGATGCTTCCTTCCGGCCTAGCACGGTTATGAACATATTTCTTCAAGACTCCCATGAACCTCTCGAAGGGGAACATATTGTGTAGAAACACAGGACCGAGAATGGAAATCTCATCGACCGGGTGAACGAGGAGATGTGTCATAATATTGAAGAAGGATGGTGGGAACACCAGCTCAAAACTAACGAGACATTGGACCACATCATTCCGCAACCTCGGTAGAATTTCCGGGTTTATTACCTTTTGAGAAATTGCATTGAGGAATGCACATAGCTTCACAATGGGCAATCGAACATTTTCCGTAGAAGCCCCCTCAATGCAATCGGAAGCAACCGTGTCATTATCACGTGACAGCCATGAGACTTCAGTGTTCTGGAATGTTTTCTTCTCCATATTTATTATTCCCTTTATATTGGAGGAGAAGCCGACGGGACCTTGATACTCGCTAAGACATTCAAAAAATATCTCCTTCTCTCGCTTTTGTAAGAGCGTAGCCGGATAAATGACGTCCTTTAACTCTCTCATGCAGATTTTTGGGGTCTTTCCAACGTTGCTGGTCCTCCCGTGCTTCGGTGTATCTTTTGTCTTCCCGTACACGCCCGTAAAGCCTAGCAGGTTCACGCAAAGATTCTTCGTCACGTGCATCACATCGATTGAAGAGCGGACTTCTAAGACTTTCCAATATTCTAGCTCCCAAAAAATAGATTTCTTCTTCCACATGGGCGCGTGTCCGGCAGCGTCATTCGGAACGGACCGTCCGCCAGGACCCTTTCCAAATATTACATCTAGATCCTTGACCATACCAAATATATCAACACCATCACGATGGGGAGGCTTCCTCCGGTGATCAGCCTCACCGTCGTAATGCTTTCCTTTCTTTCTTACGGGATGGGTAATCCTAAGAAATCGACGATGCCCCGTGTACACGACCTTCCGACCTTTTTCCAAATAATCACCTTCGAGCTCATGTAAACAAGTGTGTGCATGCATTGTATCCCTTGTTTGATCGTCCCGAAATGTTACCAAGAGCAGGCCAGCTCATTGATGGTTACGAAAAGCATCGCTCTTAGGTCAAATTCCTCCCCGCTTGTGCTCGTCCCACACACGTACACCTGCTAGGGACCACAGCTGTAGAAGTTCTTCGACTAATGGCTTCGTGTACACATCAATGTCGTTCCCGGTTGCTTCGGGCCTTGTATGAGCACTGGCATCATAATGAACTTCCGCTTCATGCACAACCAAGGAGGAAGGTTATATATACAAAGAGTCACAGGCCAGGTGCTATGGCTGCAGCTCTGCTCTCCAAAAGGATTCATGCCATCTGTACTTAGACCAAACCTTAAGTTCCTTGCATCCCGTGCAAAGTTTGGGAACTCTCTATCGATTTTTCTCCATTGGGATCCATCGGCAGGTGCCTCAACATCACGTCTTTCTTACGGTCTTCTTTGTGCCATCGCAACAACCTAGCGTGCTCTTTATTCCTGAACAAGCGTTTCAGCCGTGGTATTATAGGAGCATACCACATAACCTTGGCAGGAACCCTCTTCTTGGGGCGCTCGCCCTCAACATCACCAGGGTCATCTCGTCTGATCTTATACCGCAATGCAGTGCACACCGGACATGCATCCAAATTCTCGTACTCACCGCGGTAGAGGATGCAATCATTAATGCATGCATGTATCTTTTGCACATCTAATCCTAGAGGGCAGACAATCTTCTTCGCTTCGTACGTATCGGCGGGCAATTCGTTACCCCTTGGAAGCTTCCTCTTAATTATTGTCAACAACTTTCCAAATCCTGAGTCGGTGACACCGTTCTCCGCCTTCCATTGCAACAATTCCAAGTAGCTCGCCTAGCTTTTTATGGCCATCTTCGCAAGTTGGGTATAACAATTTGTTGTGATCTTCTATCATCTTGTCGAAGGCCAACCTTTCCTTTTCAGTTTCACATTCTCTCCTTGCATCAGCAATGGCCCGGCCAAGATCATCATCAGCAGGCTCATCTGGTGCCTCTTGATCTTCTACTTCATTGTCTTCATTGCCTTCTGCAGTATCATCGTATTCGGGGAAATTGGGATAACCGTCATCATCCTCTTCCTCTTCTTCATTGTCTTCCATCATAACCCCTCTTTCTCCGTGCTTGGTCCAACAATAGTAACGGGGCATGAAACCGGATCGCAGAAGGTGGCTGTGAATGAGACTCGAGCGAGCGTAATTTACGGTATTCTTGCAGTCCACACATGGACAATACATGAAGCCACCATGTTTGTTTGCCTCCGCCACGGCCATAAAATTATCCCGGCCCGCAGTGAACTCGTCAAACCGTCGGTCAATGTACATCCATTGCCGATTCATCCGCATGATATAATTAAGCTGGTCAAAACCATTACGGAACATCACGATGTATATATACACATGCATTTTATCAATTGCGGATGAAAAGGATAAAGTTGTTAACCTCGATGAAGAAGAAAAAAGCAAGTTAAGTGTGGCTTGATTTGTGTAAACTCAAGTGGCAAACCCTCTTAAGCATTTCATCAAACACCTCTTATGCATGTGAAGAAGAGAGGAGAGCAATACACCCTCTTGTGAAGATAGTGAAAAAATGGCTAAGTGTGGCTCACACTTGGGCAAGGGCAAGGTTATATAGCCGTAGGGGGCCTTTGGACCCGGTTTGTCATACAAACCGGGACTAAAGGGTTCCCCAGGCTGACACGGCCTGCCGCGCCTGCGGGTGGACCCTTTGGTCCCGGTTTGTGTTACAAACCGGGTCCAAAGGCCGCTACGGGACAGGCGCCAGCGGGTGGGGTCGTCCTGGGCAGAAACGAACCGGGTCCAATGGGGGCATTGGACCCGGTTTGGTTCAGCAGTGGGTCATTTGCTTGGGTCCAAAGGCCTCTTCTCCACTAGTGAACTAATTGGCAGTTTTCTGCAGATGAAACCTTATATATTGCAACTGTGCCATGATTAATGAACGGTATTCGATCAACAACCTTCCTAAACTTGTACACTTAGGTTTCTTTACAGAGCCATGTAACATAGCACCATGTACACAAAAAACAAAATTCATATAAGTCAAATTTTACGTGAGAAGTTTTATACTCCCTTATGTTCATTTTAATGGACTCAACTTTGTTTAGATACACATGTATCTAGTCGAAAAACTTAACTATATACATATGAATCTATATGGACCAGAGGGAGTAGAGAAAATTATTAGTAATCTATGAGCGATAAAAGTCATACTATTAAATAATCTCTTCTTCAATTATTATCATCTCGAGGTTAAGGCTTGCCATAATGGATAGTAATATATAGTAGTATCATGCATACGATATTTGTGTACTATAATATCTCTATAGCGGAAATGCTCATTTGATCTCGGGTTCATATGAGCTCGTTTTTTGAACCACTCATTTTTTGGTACACCACCGTATCTCTATCGTATGCCTATTATTTTAGTCAGTCGAAGACTCACTTGCAACGAGGACACTACTTTCCTGGCGACGACCGCTGCGGTAACCACCCTCGCCTGCAGCAGGTTTGTCGCCGGTGCCGCCGCCCTAACCATGTCGTCCTCTGCTGTAGCCGGCTGGGCGCGGACGCCGCTGCTATAGCCATAGCATCCTCTGATGCAGTAGGCTGGTCGCAGACGCCGCTGCCGTAACCATGACATCCAGTGATACTGCCGCTTGGTCAGCGGAGCTGTAACCATGGCGTCCGTCCTCTGCTACTTCCACTTGGTCGTTGGCTCCGTGGCTGCTGCTTGGTGTTATATTGTGATCCAAATTCATATACTAAAAGGAGGCTAACTTCTGACGAGCGGAGCGAGGCCCGTCGCCGGAGGCTTGGGCTGAAGCGTCTATATATATTCCCCGTAAGCCGCCGTTAGGGTTTTATCGCATCATTGTACACCCACGGCGTTTGTAAACACCACCGAAATAGTGAAGTTTTGTCGGCCGGCGCCCGTGGTTTTTCCCTTGTGTGTTGCAAGGGTATTCCACGTTAAAATCTCGTGTCCCCTGCAGTGTTTCATTTTTCGTTCTTCGTTTATTGTGCATCTCGATTGTAACAAGTGGTATCAGAGCCCGTGTTCTTTGGATCTAGGGTTTACGAGATGTCGTCACTGAAGTTTGATCTACCGCAGCTGGACTACACCACGAGATTTGCTTTGTGGCAAGTGAAGATGAGGGCGATTCTCGCCCAATCTTCAGATCTGGATGAAGCGATCGATGCTTTCGGCGAGAAAGCAAAGGATACATGGACCGATGCGGAGAAGCGGAAAGACCGTAAGGCTTTATCGTTGATTCAACTCCATCTGTCCAATAATATTCTGCGAGGAAGTGCTGCGCAGGAGAAAACCACCGCCGAGTTATGGGTCAAACTAGAGGAGATCCGTTTGTCCAAGGATCTCACGGGCAGATTGCACGTGAAGATGAAGCTGTTCTCGCATAAGTTGCAAGAGGGAGGTTCGGTAATGAATCACCTATCTTCCCGGAAAGAGATTGTTTCGATTTGCGGTCTATAGAAGTTAAGTATGAGGATGAGGATTTAGGTCTTCTTCTTTTATGCTCGCTGCCTAATTCTTTCAGTAATTTTCGTGACACCATATTATTGAGCCGCGACAAACTAACTCTCGCGGAAGTTTATGATGCTCTCCAACAAAAGGAGAAAATGAAATCTATGGTGCAAGCTAAAAGTTCGTCCTCCAAGGCGGAGGCATTAGAGGTCCGTGGCAGGCCTGAGCAGCGAGATAACTACTACCACAACAACAGAGATAAGAGAAAGGGCGACAGAGATCGCTCAAAGTCCAAATAACGTGACAAATTCTGCAGGTATTGTAAGAAATCTAACCACAATATTGATGATTGTTGGAAGGTGCAGAACAAGGAGAAAAGGAACGGAACTTACCAACCGAAAAATAATGATGGTAATGGTAAGGCTGCCGTTGTCACCGGTAAGGGTGAGGCTGCTTGTTATTGTTGGTAGTGATAGTTCCGATGGAGATTGCTTAGCTATCTTGGCTGCATGTGTTTCACGTGATGACGAATGGATTCTTGATACCGCATGTTCGTTTCATATTTGCTGTAACAAAGATTGGTTCAGTTCTTATGAGTCCGTGCGAGTGGAGATTTTGTGCGTGTGGGGAATGACAACCGAGTGCAGCATTGTTGGCATTGGTTCTGTTCGGATCAAGACCCATGATGGGATGACACGCACGTTGACAGGAGTGAAACACATACCCTCCATGGCGAGGAATTTGATCTCTTTGAGTACCCTTGATTGTGACGGGTACAAGTACAAAGGTGGGAACAAACTTTTGAAGGTATCATCAGGTTCTCTCATTATTATGATTGGTGATATGAATTCAGCGAAATTATATGTCCTTAGAGGTAGCACTTTGCACTGGTATTGCTGCTGCTGTTAGTTCTGATGAAACTAGTAAGACTAACCTTTGGCATAAGCGTCTTGGACATATGAGTGAGCTTGGCATGGCAGAATTGGCAAAGAGAGAGCTAATTGATGGATGCGATTTAGGTAAGCTTGAGTTCTGTGAGCACTGCATCTTTGGTAAGCATAAAAGAGTAAAATTTAATGCTTCCGTTCATACCACCAAAGGCATTTTAGATTATGTACACGCTGATGTTTGGGGTCCGTCCCGTAGAACTTCTAATGGTGGTGCTAATTACATGCTTACTATTATTGATGATTACTCAAGGAAAGTGTGGCCATATTTCCTGAAACATAAATCTGATGTTTTTATTGCTTTTAAGAAGTGGAAAGTTATGGTAGAAACCCAAACTGAAAAGAAGGTTAAGATACTCCGTCTCGACAATGGTATGGAATTTTGTTCAAATGAATTTGATGAGTTTTGCAGCAATGATGGGATGGTAAGACATCATACCATTCCGTACACCCCTCAACAGAATGGCGTGGCTGAACGCATGAACGGGACTATTATTTCGAGGGCTCGCTGCATGTTGTCTAATGCAAAGATGCATAGAAGTTTTTGGGCTGAAGCGGCCTCCACCGCATGTTATCTCATCAACAGGTCACCTTCTGTTCCACTTGATAAGAAAACTCCAATTGAGGTATGGTCTGGTTTGCCTGCTGATTATTCAGATTTGAGAGTTTTTTGTTGCACTGCTTACGCTCATGTTGATAATGGAAAGTTGGAGCCAAGGGCTGTTAAGTGCATCTTCCTTGGTTATGGTTCAGGAGTTAAGGCATACAGATTATGGAATCCTGAAACTAAGAAAATTGTGTTGAGCGGGAATGTCGTTTTTAATGAGGCGGTTATGTTCAATGATAGTTCGTCTACTGATATTTCTGATGCTATTGATTCTCCTGATGTTTCGATGATGAGCGAGCACGGAATTGGCGTGCGAGTGGAGCACGCAAAGGAGAATGAAAATGTGGTTCCTGAAACCAACAATGATGATACTGATGTTCCATCTTCACCACCTTTTGTTCAGCGACAAGGACGGTTTATTGCTGCTGACCGCCCTAAGAGAAATATTACACCTCCTACCCGATTAATTCAAGAATGTGATATTGTTGATTATGCTTTGAGTTGTGCTTGAACAGGTGGAGCATGATATTGAACCAGCTACATATACTGAAGCCATTGCTTCGACTGATAAAGAGAAGTGGGTAGATGCGATGCAAGAAGAGATGCAATCGCTTGAGAAGAATGGCACATGGGATGTTGTGCACTTGCCTAAACAAAAGAAGGCTGTCCGCTGCAAGTGGATATTTAAAAGAAAGGAAGGTTTGTCTCCTAATGAGCCTCCACGGTTTAAGGCAAGGTTAGTAGCAAAAGGTTTCAGTCAAATTCCAGGTGTTGATTATAATGATGTATTCTCCCCGGTTGTGAAGCATAGTTCTATTCGTGCTTTCTTTGGTATTGTTGCTATGCATGATCTTGAGCTTGAGTAGCTAGATGTAAAGACTGCTTTTCTGCATGGTGAGTTGGAGGAGGAGATATATATGGACCAACCTGAAGGTTATGTTGTGCACTGGTAAGGAGGATCTTGTTTGCAAATTAAAGAGGTCCCTTTATGGTCTGAAACGATCGCCACGACAAGTGGTATAAAAGGTTTGATTCATTTATGCTTACACATGGTTTTGAGAGATCTCGGTATGATAGCTGTGTGTATATCAAGTTTGTTAATGGATCACCTATTTATTTGCTTGCTATATGTTGATGATATGTTGATTGCTGCCAAGAGCATGAAAGAGATCACTATTTTAAAGAATCAATTAAGTAGTGAGTTTGAGATGAAGGATCTTGGTCATGCTAAGAAAATACTAGGCATGGAAATTAAAAGGGACAGAAAGTCTAGTTTGTTGTTTCTTAGTCAGGAAAAGTACATTGAGAAAGTTCTCCATCGTTTTAATATGCATGATGCAAAGTCAGTTACTACTCCTATTGCTTCTCATTTCAAGTTGTCGGCTTTGCAATGTCCTAGCTCGAAGATGATATTAAGTACATGTCTCGAGTTCCCTATTCTAGTGCTCGTTGGTTCCTTGATGTATGCCATGGTTTGTTCACGTCCCGATCTTTCATATGCTATGAGTTTGGTCAGTCGATACATGGCTAATCCCGGTAAAGAACATTGGAAAGCTGTTCGGTGGATTTTCAGGTACCTTCGCGGCACATCAAAAGCTTGCTTGAGGTTTGGCAGGATTGGTGAGGGGCTCGCCGGATATGTTGATTCAGATTATCGTCGGCGATTTGGATAAGAGAAGGTCCCTCACAGGTTATGTGTTTACTCGTTGGTGGATGTGCTCGTTAGCTGGAAGGCTACTTTGCAGGATGTTGTTGCACAATCTACTACCGAGGCTGAGTACATGGCTATTGCTTGAGGCAGGTAAAGAGGCTGTTTGGCTGAAAGGTTTATATGCTCGAGCTTTGTGGAGATAATGCCCGCATTAAGTTATTCGAGTGACGATCAAAGTGCTATTTATCTTACTAAAGATCAGATGTTCCATGAGAGGACAAAGCACATTGATATTAAGTACCACGCAATCAGAGATGTGGTTGCAAAAGGTAAAGTGAATGTATGCAAGATTAGTACTCATGATAATCCTGCTGATATGATGACTAAGCTCTGTCTCGTGTCCAAGTTTGAGCTTTGCTCAAGCTTGGTTGGTATAACTGTTTAGCCCAAGTGGCTATTGGCGCCAGCAAGTGTTTTCTTTGTTGATTCAGGTGATTGTTGAAGTTCATGCTACAAGGAATTTGTCTCAAGGTGGAGTTTGTTATATTGTGATCCAAATTCATATACTAAAAGGAGGCTAACTTCTGACGAGCGGAGCGAGGCCCGTCGCCCGTATGGATCGTTGCCACCGTCTATATATATTCCCTGTAAGCCGCCGCTAGGGTTTTATCGCATCATTGTACACCCACGGCGTTTGTAAACACCACCGAAATAGTGAAGTTTTGCTGGCTGGCGCCCGTGGTTTTTCCCTTGTGTGTTGCAAGGGTTTTTCCACGTTAAAATCTCGTGTCCCCTGCAGTGTTTTATTTTTCGTTCTTCGTTTATTGTGCATCTCGATTGTAACACTTGGTCCATGGTGCTGCTACTGCAACATCCAACCATGGGGTCCCCCGTGGCTGCCGCTTGGTCACCGGCGGCGCTGCTGCCGCTTGGACGAAGGTAGCGTACATACGAACAGCACCTGGAGTACACACTTTTTCTAATCCCGTATCTGACACAACAACAGTATTTCCTATACCAGCTGCGCGGTCCATAAAACGAGCTCATCTGAGCTCGTGTTCAGAATAGCCGCTTCCTTTCTAAGTTCATATAAATATATGAAGATTTTATCTTTATGGCTATGATATAGTCATACACATAAAGAGTTAGAGAAGAAATGACTGTAACATTCTTGAGCAGGCAAGTCCACGAAACGGAGAAAAGACCATAACATACCAACCGATGGTATGAGTACCTCTTATGAACTTCAGGACATAAACCATCAACATGACCATGAACTTCTGTGTGTACGATTTGAGGAAATTGCCCTAGCAACGCACAATTTCTCTGATACGTGTATGATTGGACAGGGAGGCTTCGGCAAAGTTTACAAGGTCACTCAGTTCACTTTTCCTTTAATAGTGCTAAAATTAACCAAATTTATTTGTTTATGTGAAAAATGTTTTTATTTTATTTTATAGGGAATGTTAGGTGGTAAGGAAATTGCTGCGAAGAGACTAAGTATGGATTCTCTACAAGGAATAAAAGAATTCAGAAACGAAGTAATTCTGATTGCAAAATTGCAACATAGAAACTTGGTTCAACTTCTTGGATACTGTGTTGAGGGAGCTGAAATGTTGCTGATATATGAGTATCTTCCTAACATGAGCTTAGATGCTACCCTTTTCGGTATTGTTCTAGAAACACACCATAATTTCATAATGCAAATTGGAGACATTTACCCTACATTAATTTATATCCACAGATGATTTGAAAAGAACAATGTTGGATTGGGAAACACGGTTTAGTATAATCAAAGGAGTTGCAAGGGGACTTCTTTACCTCCACCAAGATTCAAGATTGACCATAATCCACAGAGATCTCAAAGCTGCAAACGTTCTACTAGATGCAGAAATGAAACCGAAGATAGCGGATTTTGGTATGGCGAGGATCTTCAGGGATAACCAACAAAATGCAAATACACAACGCGTTGTTGGGACATAGTGAGTATCTGTTGAAAGAAAGTGAATGGTAAACTTTGAATAAATTCAACTCACATTCGATATTAATGCGTGCAACTAAAATGATCATGTAGTGGCTACATGGCTCCTGAGTATGCAATGGATGGTGTCTTCTCTACCAAGTCTGACGTCTACAGTTTTGGTGTGTTACTACTAGAGGTTGTAACTGGTATAAGAAGAAGCTCTAGTGGTCAAATCATGGGATTCTCAAACCTCATAGTCTATGTGAGTACACAAATAACTTCTCCCAAGTTTATCAGTGTTACTTCAAGTTTCCAAAAATTATTTTTTAGAGTTGCAACAATTATAATATGATGGTCGTGATTACTACAGTCATGGAATATGTGGAAGGAAGGGAAGACAAAAGTATTGGCAGACTCATCTATCATGGATACTTGTTCAGAGGATGAAGTTTTGCTTTGCATCCATTTGGCACTCTTGTGTGTCCAGGAGAACCCTGATGACAGACCGCATATGTCATCTGTTGTGTTCGTCCTAGAGAACGGAAGCATTGCACTTTCAACCCCCGAACCCCCCACCAACTTTGCACGGCGCAACACTGAAATGGAGCAAGTCAGAGATGATATCCAACACTCCGTGAACAGTTTTACTCTTACCGAGATTCAGGGTCGATGAAACAAGGATCGAACACTATATATAAAAGTTGACTCAGCAAAACAGTCACGCAGCAAGGGAGTCATTATTATATTTATGTGTGTTTTTGTTTCGTTTGTTTTTGATCTTGATTGCATATTTTAGTTTGAAAAGAAACTTAAGAAATTGAGATACTCACAAAGGCAACCGGGACTTGAATAAAAAACTACTTGATTAAAGTCACTTTGCATTAGAGACGTTTTTTATTCTTCCCTGTTGAAATAAATTGCCTACATCTTTCCATCAGCTCGGGCTTTTGGAATAGTTGGCTAGTGCATGCAATTCAATATGGTATCAGAGCAGGAGGTCCTCGGACCAAATCCTGGCCAACGCAAGAATTAAAAAGAAATATTGCGGCTCCCCAAACATGCGTCACAATAGGCCAAAGGGCAAAGACGTAGGGTGAGTGTTGAAATAAATTGCCTACATCTTTCCATCAGCTCGGGCTTTTGGAATAGTTGGCTAGTGCATGCAATCCAATATTCCCCAGTTTGATCTTTGTGTACACAATGACCCATGAGATGTAAACTCCGGACCTCTAAAACTTTGCAACAAAACGGCTATTTGCATTAAATGATGCACAGGTCGGGGCTCCCCATTTCTAAAAGAAGAGTCTATTACTAACACTAATATCTCCCTTTTTATACAGGGATTTCTATTTTCGTGCCCCTGGCTCCTTAGTTGTGCTCAGTTTTCCCTAGCCCCTTAGTTTTTCCTCAGTTTTCCCCAAAACCTTGTCTGAAACCCGCAGAAGGAGCTCGGACGGAAGGAATCACTGGTGGAAAAAGGGGCTTTGGTCGCGGTTGGCAACTGCCATTAGTCGCGGTGGCCCAACCGCGACCAAAGTAGCGCGACTAAAGGCCCCCCCCTTTAGTCGCGGTTCCTCACGAACCGCGACTAAAGGCCCATCCACGTGGGCCGCGAGCGAGCGCCGTGGCGGAGGACCTTTCGTCGCGGTTCTTCCGGCCAACCGCGACTAAAGGCCTCCGCAGGGTTTAGGGTTTAGCCCCCCCCTCCCCCTAAATCTGGTTTCTTTTTAATTTGTATTATTTTATTTCTTTTGGGTTTTAATTTTGAAGGAGTTTCACATATTCTACGGTACTGTATACATACATGCATATGAATGTACAATTTCAAACAAATTTGAAATTAGAACCAAAAAGAATTCAAGAGTAATATACAATATATATTCAATATCGGATGACCATATACAATATATATTCAATATCGGATGACCATATACAATTTTGAACAAGTTAGTTACAAATTCCGGTGCGTATAAAGATCTACGTCATCGTAATAGTGTTCTCCTCTAGGATCGATGACTTCCCTCGCCAACCATCCAGCCTAGTTCCTCTTGAAGTGGTCGGAAGCGAGCTTCGGACTAAGCGTCTTCCGGAGGTTATTCCTCGTGATGTTGTTCTCACACGTCCGGTCCCGCTCATTGCAGTATCTCCGGATCCTCTCACAAACATAGTATCCACATAGATTGGTCCCCGGTGGCTGAGTATCCCCATACGTCGGCACTGCCATTTTAAAATGTAGCTCTTTTTTGAATTCACCGACCTTGGTATCTACGAACCGTCTCCAAACCCTACGAGGCAAAGAAAATTAAATAAACAAGAGAGTTATTAATTAGTTACTTGATATAAGGAAATGATGAACGAAATAGGCCGATCGATATAGAGCGCAAATGAATGAAAATAATTACTTTTGCATCATTTTTCTCATGTCGCCCCAAAGCGCCGGATCCATATTCGGAGAGTCGTGGACGAGAACCGAGGAGGTCTGAACTTTAATTACCATAAGAATCCAGTGGAACTCTGCGGACACGATACATGCACGATCATGCATAACTCATCGATTAGCCACATACCATGCATGGAGTAAACAAAAGAGAATGTGCTCAAGACAGAAACACTCACCCAAAATGGTAAGGAAATAGAATATCACTTTTCTCTTGCTGTTTTCTAATAAACCGCCACAGGTCTTCCTCCACGTCGGCGGGGTGGTATTCTAACACATATGAATTAACGATGTGTGGGTCAATGAACCCAACATCATGGATGTTCCTTATTCGCATTTCCCGCTTCTTCATTCCGCATAATATATAGCGTACACAACAAGATAGTTAGGACAATATATATATATATAGTGCAGGCAATGAACGAGATGGGGTAGAAATTAATAAATCACTTACGAACGTAGCAACCGATGATAGATTTGTCGAGCTCGCGCAGATTGAACAGCTGGAACAATTCACTCAGAGGAATTTGTACCCAGTAACGTTTGAAGTGATGCACATATTTAACTTCCGCATAGATATAGTCTTTGGCGTTTTCATGTTTTATGTAAGCCTTGTACCAATTTAGCAGACCTTTCATTTGTCGAGGTAGATCCTCTTCCTCGCGCGAGCTCGATGAGAGGGCCATTCTTCACATATGAAAATACTACGTCCTTCATTGGCGCCTCATCAAGGCCTAACACCGCACGAAGAGTGATACCTAAGTCGGCCGCTTGTTTTCTCGGCACTTTCTACGATCAATCCATGAGCTGCCGCAGCTGCTATGATATCGGGGGCATCCGGACCGGCGGCTTGCACTATGAGCGGGGCGATCGATTGTTTACTTTGTTCCCCGAGCTGGGCAACTTCTTTCCCCCTTTCTAATTTTGACTCGGCCTCGTCCTCCTTCAAGGCTTTCTTCTCCGCCAACTCTTTCCTCGGTCTTCAACGCGAGTGCTTGCCTACGAAGTTCACGTAAATAGTCGTCGGGCAGATTCTTCGCGGCTTGGGACGGTGTGTTCAAAAATGACTTAGCCCACCGCTTTTCCTTGTCGAATATACCGGCTTGGGCTCGCCCTCTATTTTCTTCTTGACGTTCGCCTTCCATTTCTCTAAATCAGCAGCCGCGCCCGCCTCGACTTCCTCGGCACTACTTTCCCAAGGCCTCGTGGGGAGAGGCTTCGGTGATACCTCCGGTACCTTTGTTTTCTTAGGTACGTAAGGGTCCGGGTTAATAACCCAGGACTGCTTCCGCTTCTTCGCCGGAGGTGGATTGGGGGCGGTACCGGTGTCCGATCACCCGCCGGACGAGGACCGGGGGCGGCGGCGTCGGCCGACGTGAATGAGGTGTATTAGGTGAAGCACCACCGCCACCGTCACCGCCACCGCCACCGTCACCGCCACCGCCACCGTCACCGCCACCGCCACCACCACCACCGTACGGGGGTGGACTTGTTGGCGCCTCGCCCGGAAACTTGATAAATTTCTTCCGCCATAGAATGAACCGGCGCTTGACATCTCCAAGTCTTTTCACCCCTTCAGTGTGTAGCAATGTCAATGTCCAGGTCCTCAAACCCTTGGACTATCTCCTCCACCGTCACACGAGCATAGCCATCTTGAATGGGGTTGTTGTGGTGGAGTGCTCCGGGTGGTAAAGCACCGCCGATGGCTACCTTCATGGACATGTTCCCGATAGGATAATACGGATGACATGCTTTCATCTCCTTTATATCGTCCACGGGGTAGCGAGGAGGCTCCGGTGCAGTAATTTCGACCACCGAGGCTCCGGTGCAGTAATTTCTATCGTCGGTGCACCAGCCGGTGAGGCCTCCGTGGAAGCCACGCTCGCTTCTTCTCCGCCGCTGGCTTCCGAGATCCATTGGATGATCTTCGAGCATGCTGCGCCCGAGATGCATCTCTTTCGGCGACTAGTACACTCACGGTTTTCTTCATCACATCCATTTCAGTTACCAACTTCGCCACAACATCCGCATCCCGATCCATCTTTCTCTTACGGCTTCGTAACCGTACGGGTCATCGTTCCGGGGAACCCTATTTTCCACGGAATGGGCCCCATGCCTCGTATACGTCCTCCGTGTTCGGGATTCCCGAGGGCTTTTGTCGTGGCGTCGTTCTCTCCGTTGAACCTGATCCTCCCCTCTTGAGCCTCCCTCATTGCCTCAATAAGCTTTTGGGTGGGTGTAATTATTTTGCCCCGATAAACACACTCCCCTCGTCTCCGGGTTCAGCCGATCCCCCATGCCCGTACCACCAGCTTTTGGCCCTTGGGTCCCATCCCTCCGTACTCGGACGGATTCCTCGCGCCCTCGGCTCGTTCTCCATCTTCTCCCACTTAGGCTGCCAAAAGCGATACCCTCCCGGCCCCATTTTATGATTGTACTCCTTCTTGGCCGCATTTTCCTTATTTTTTTCGATAGTTCAAGGAACTGCTCCGATTTCTTTTGCTTCACAAATTCTGGCCAATCATGTTGCAGTTTCTCATATTGTCCTTTGAAATCCGGAGTCTTGCCCTGGTTGACAAAGTCATGGGCTAGATTTTGCTTGTATTTCCGGAATGCGTTGGCCATCCTAGAAAGAGCGAACTGTTTGACTAGCTTGCGCCTCTTCTTGTTTTCCGCAATCTTGTTACCCTCCTCATCGTATTTGCGGTATTCCGGAGGTAGAACGAAATGTTCCATAAGCTTTTTGAAGCAATCTTTTTTTTCTCTCTGTTCGACAAAAGTGAAACCAACACGTGCCTTCTTTGGCTCATTCCACTCCTGGCGGGTGATCGAGACGTTGTCTCTAACAACGGCTCCGCATTGGCTGACAAACTTGGTGGCGTTCTTGCTCGGGCTCCAGCGGCCTGCCGGTTTCTTCGTCGACAACATCGATGGTGCATGTTTCTCCTGGTTTCATCGTCTTGGTTGCGCCACGCTTTGACGACGACGTACTCGATTTTTTCGACGATCCGGCCGAGGGCTAAAATAAGAAAGAGAGTCGCGCGCGTTAGTACACACACATTTATTCAAATCAGTTAGTTGTATCACCATACGCTCAATATGTATATATATATATACCTCGGCGCCGGAGGTGGTTGCTACTTCCAATTGAAGATCGTCGTTTATCGACGTTTCTTCGGCATCATCCGCTTGCTGACGGCGCCCTTCATCTTCACACTCAAAGTTCGGATAAGAAGCGATATCATCTTCTTCTTCTCCGGTCGGCACAAAAGGAATATCGCCTTTTATGATGCCGAACATATGGTCTTCAGCGTCCGGATCATAGTTGTCCGAGAATCGGGTCAGCTCTATCGCCCGCCATATGTCGGTCCCGAAAACATGTAGTCAAAACAAATTAATTAAGTGAAGAAGGGGCGGTGGCGGTGGCGAAAGGGCGGTGGCAAAAAGGAGGGGGCCGGCGAGCTGGAAGGGGTTGGGAGAGGGTGTCGCGGAAGAGCAAGAGACGGGGCGGTAGACGACGGCGTCACGGAGAGGGAGGCGTATGCGGAGGGGGCGACGAGGGGCTCGCTCCCCCCTCAGTATACGCGCGCGGTGGCGGTGGTGAAAGGGGGCGGCGGTGGCGGTGGCGGTGGCGAAAGGGCAGAGCCGCTTTTCTTTTCTTTTCTTCTCGGTGGATGCAGCATGACGTGCGGGCGCGGAGGGAAATTAAGAACAACAACAACAACTAAAGCGGAAAGGGAAGCGGCGGAGGAGGGTCGATCGGTGTCTAGCTAGCTACGTGGAACACGTACGCGTTCATTTTTAGTTAGTTCATTTTTAAGTTCATTTTTAATTAGTTCATTTTTAAGTGATATTTTTAAGTCAAATTTTAATTAGTTCATTTTTAAGTGATATTTTAGTAAAATTTTACAAGAAAAAAAAAACTAAAAAAGAAAAAAAAAAAGGTCGGGCGGCGCCCGGCCCTTCTCTCTCTCTCTCTGATCTCCGGATCGACGGCGGCCGCGGCGGCTGTCGGGCACGGCGACGGCGGCGGCGGCGGCGGCTGTCGGGCACGGCGACGGCGAGCAGAGCGCCCCCTGGGCGAGCAGAGCGGCGGCGGCGGCGGCGGCGGCCTGGCGCGCGCGCGGGCGTTACACCGTACGGATCGACACGGGCGCGCGGTACACGTACGCGGAGGGCGGCGGCGACGTACAGAGCGGCGGTGACGGCGTCTGCGCAGCGACGGCGAGGCGCGGTGACGGCGAGGCTCGGCGACGGCGACGGCGACGGTGGGCGCGCGAGCTCTCGATCGGCAGAGGGACGGAGCGGGCGAAGAAGACGATGTGTTTGGCGACGGTTCGGGAAAACTATTTATAGCCCCCCCCCCTTTAGTCGCGGTTGGGGAGGAGAGCCGCGACTAAAGGGTACCTTTAGTCGCGGTTGGCCAACCCAACCGCGACTAAAGGCTTTTTTCAGCGGTTTTCGTTCCCGCGCGCGCACAGACCTTTAGTCGCGGTTGGCGAGGCCAACCGCGACTAAAGGTATTTTTGAATTACTTTTTGTTTTTCAAAATGTTAAAAATACAAAAAACTCGGAAAAATAAAACTAATTCAATTCAAAATTTTAAAAATACAAATAATATATCAAAAAATACGTAAAAATAAAACTAATTCAATTCAAAATTTTAAAAATACAAATAATATATCAAAAAATACAGAAAAATAAAACTAATTCAATTCAAAATTTTAAAAATACAAATAATATATCAAAAAATTCAGAAAAATAAAACCAATTCAATTCAAAATTTTAAAAATACAAATAATATATCAAAAAATACAGAAAAATAAAACTAATTCAATTCAAAATTTTAAAAATACAAATAATATATCAAAAAATACAGAAAAATAAAACTAATTCAATTCAAAATTTTAAAAATACAAATAATATATCAAAAAATACAGAAAAATAAAACTAATTCAATTCAAAATTTTAAAAATACAAATAATATATCAAAAAATTCATAAAAATAAAACCAATTCAATTCAAAAATTTAAAAATACAAATAATATATCAAAAAATTCAGAAAAATAAAACTAATTCAATTCCCGCCTCTGTCTTTCCGCCGACCCCCTCTTCCCGCCTCGTCTTCCCGCCATTTCTTCCCCGTCTTCCCGCCTCTTTCTTCCCGCCAATTTCTTCCCGCCTCTTTCTTCCCGCCACTTTCTTCCCGCCTCTTTCTTCCCGCCACTTTCTTCCCGCTCCCATTTTTTCCGCCATTTGTCACTCCATATATGTAGCCCGGCTTGGCCAAGCATTATCACATCTCTACAATCTCTCATCACTCTCTCATGGCTTCCACCGCACCCACTCTAACCTACCGAGCAGGTGGAGGAGCTTTGCGCCTCGAACTACCCTTGCCCACCGGCTACCGCGTCCCCGCCGGCCGGAGCCTAAGCGTCGGCGGCGTGCCGGTCCCTCCCGTCCCTCGTGGTACCGCGCGCCGGGCGGCCATCACGAACCACTACTACCTCGACCTCACGCCGGAGCAGCGGATGAATCCCCGCCGGCATCCCGATAACCGACATACTTGGGACGCCTTCTTCATCAATCGGCGTGAGAGGGCGCTCGCCGGGTATGAGGAGGACGGTCCGCCTCCCGGAAACTTCCACGAGGCCGGCCGTCGGCTATGGTGGTACGGCCGGACTCCGCGGAGCGTCATGGACTACATCACGGCCGGCGATATCCCCCGCCTGCGCTACCCTCGGCTCGAGCCACGAGCGCCGCCCGACGACAGCCGACGACAGCAGCGACGACGACGCCGGCAACTTAGAAGGCGACGACTACCAGACAACGGCGGCGGCTATGAAGACTACGAGTATGCATATTATACGCCTAGGCGGGAGTATGACTAAATCGTCACTCCAAATTTCATGTATGCGGGAGTATGACTTAGTCACTCCAAATTTCATGTATGCGTGGAGTATGACTTAGTCACTCCAAATTTCATGTATGCAGGAGTATGACTTAGTCACTCCAAATTTCATGTATCATCGGTGCTATCTCGAGTCAATTGAATCATTCGAAAATGGACACCAATTAAACACATCACGGGTAATATAATTCACATGATTCATTCAACAAAGTTTGGTACAATAATAAATTATTACACATCATTTCTTCCCTTGTGTCCCCGCTTGCTTACGATTGTGCCGTATCCATGGAGCATCCTCATCATTTAACTTAATGCTTGGGCTCGGTGTTCACTTTGAAGGGCGGAATTTCAGCAAACATATTATAATCTTCTGACATGTCTGTCTTGTCCTCCACTCCCACGATGTTTCTTTTCCCCGAAAGAACAATGTGGCGCTTTGGATCATCGCATGATGTACCGATCGTTTTCTTATCTTTCCGTTTCCTCGGCTTGCTACTCATGTCCTTCACATAGAAAACCCGAGCGACATCTTTCGCTAGGACGAATGGTTCGTCAAGGTAACCAAGATTGTTGAAATCCACCATTGTCATTCCGTATTGCTGGTCCACCTTTACCCCACCTCCTCGTTAGCTTGAACCATTTGCACCGGAACAAAGGGACCCTAAAGGAGGGTCCATAGTCAAGTTCCCATATCTCCTCTATGTAACCATAATATGTGACCTTTTGCCCATTCTCGGTTGCCGCATCAAAGCGGACACCACTGTTTTGGTTGGTGCTCTTTTTATCTTGGGCGATCGTGTAAAATGTATTCCCATTTATCTCGTACCCTTGGAAAGTCGTTATAGTCGAAGATGGTGTCTTGGCCAACATGTACAGCTGATCTACAACCTTATTGTCACTCATTAAATGTTTTCTCAACCAACTGCCGAAAGTCTCCATGTGGGCCTTCCTAATCCGGGATTCAGGCTTCCCAGGGTTGTCCGAGCGTAAAATATTCTTGTGTTTCTCAAAGTACGGAGCCACCAAGCTGGAATTGGTCGAACTCGTGTGGTGTGCTTCGATCGGAGAATGGCCGTCCATACATATCATTGATTTCCTTCCGATCGTGCCTTTTCCACTTAGTCTCCCCTCGTGCCGCGATTGAGGAAGACCAATCGGCTTAAGGTCAGGAACAAAGTCAACACAAAACTCAATTACCTCCTCATTTCCATAGCCCTTGGCGATGCTTCCTTCTGGCCTAGCACGGTTACGAACATATTTCTTTAATACTCCCATGAACCTCTCGAAGGGGAACATATTGTGTAGAAATACGGGACCGAGAATGGAAATCTCATCGACTAGGTGAACCAGGAGGTGCGTCATAATATTGAAGAAGGATGGCGGGAACACCAACTCGAAACCGACAAGACATTGGATCACATCGTTCGTAACCGTGGTAGAACTTCCGGATTGATTACCTTCCGAGAGATTGCATTGAGGAATGCACATAGCTTCACAATGGCTACTCGAACATTTTCCGCTAGGAGCCCCCTCAAAGCAATCGAAGCAATTGCGTCATAATCACGTGGCGAGTCGTGAGACTTCGTGTTTTGGAACTTTTTCTCCGCCATGTTTATTATTCCCTTTATATTGGACGAGAATCCGACGGGACCTTCATACTCGCTCGTGCATTCAAAAAAGATGACCTTCTCTTCTTTGGTCGGAGCGTAGTCGGCACGACCTTGAAACCGTTCCGGATGCTTGTCATCGTGGTCTTTCAAACTTTGCTCGGTCCTCGCCGTGATTCCTTTGTATCATTTGACTTCCCATACACGCCCAAGAAGCTTAGGATGTTCACGCAAATATTCTTCGTAACGTGCATCACGTCGATTGCAGAGCGGACTTCTAGGACTTTCCAATATTCTAGCTCCCGGAATATAGATTTCTTCTTCCACATGGCTACGTGCCCGTCGCGCTCCCTTCGGAACTCGATTGTCCGCCAGGACCCTTTCCAAAGATGACTTTCAAACCCTTGACCATATCAAATACCTCGAAGACCGAGTAGTGTTCCGCAGTGCTTCGGCCGGTGATCCGCCTTGCCGTTGTAATGCTTGCCTTTCTTTCTTATCGGATGACCTTTCGGAAGAAATCGACGATGCCCAAGGTACACGTTCTTCTTACAATTTGGCAAATGTACACTTTCAGTCTCATGTAAGCGGTGCGTGCATGCATTGTATCCCTTATTTGACAAGTCCCGAAAGGTTACTAAGAGCAGGCCAATCGTTGATGGTTACGAAAAGCAACGCTCGTAGGTCAAATTCCTCTTCTTTGTGCTCATCCCACACACGGACACCAGTGTCTGCCCCACAGCTGTAAAAGCTCATCAACTAATGGCCTTAGGTACACATCGATGTCGTTGCCGGGTTGCTTCGGACCTTGGATGAGCACCGGCATCATAATGAACTTCCGCTTCATGCACAACCAAGGAGGAAGGTTGTAGATGCATAGAGTCACGGGCCAGGTGCTATGGCCGGAGCTCTGCTCGCCAAAAGGATTCATGCCATCCGTACTTAGACCAAATCTTATGTTCCTTGCGTCAGCTGCAAAATCTTTGAACTCTCTCGTCGATCTTTCTCCATTGCGTTCCATCCGCGGGGTGTCTCAACTCCCCGTCCGACTTACGGTCCTCTTTGTGCCATCGCAACAACTTGGCATGCTCTTTGTTCCCGAACAGACGTTTCAACCGTGGTATTATAGGAGCATACCACATCACCTTGGCGGGAACCCTCTTCCCGGGTTTCCGGCCCTCAACATCGTCACCGGGGTCATCGCCTCGATCTTATAACGCAATGCGAGTGCATACCGGCATTCATTCAAATTCTCGTATTCACCGCGGTAGAGGATGCGATCGTTGATGCATGCATGTATCTTCGGAACCTCTAAACCTAGAGGGCAGACAACCTTCTTTGCTTCGTACGTAGTGGCGGGCAACTCGTTATTCTTTGGAAACATATTCTTCAACATTTTCAGCAAGTTTTCAAATGCCGAGTCGCCTACACCGCTCGTGCCTTCCATCTCAGACAAATCCAGCAGTGCAGCCCAGCTTTTTCGGACCATCGTCGCATCCGGGGTACGGCGCCTTCCCTGTGATCCTCTAACATGCGATCCAAATTCTCCCTCTCTTTTTCAGTTTCGCAGCAGTCTCCGTGCATCGGCAATGGTCCGACCAAGATCATCAACGGGATCATCACGTGCCTCTTCTTCACCTTCCCCTTCACCTTCAAGCATCCTCCATGAAAGTATCACCGAAATGAGAAAGATAGCTTTCATCATTGAAATCATCCCCTTCTTCATCTTCTTCCATTATAACCCCTCTTTCTCCATGCTTGGTCCAACAATTATAGCTTGGCATGAAACCGTGCCGAAGCAGTGCATGTGAACATCTCTTGAGGAAGAGTAACCCTTCGATTCTTACACTTAACACATGGACAGATAACAAAACCCCCTCGCTTGTTCGCATTAGCCACTACGAGGAAATCTTTCAAACCCGTACTTGAACTCGCCGGAGAGTCGGTTACCGTACATCCATTGCCGATTCATCCGCATTATTATAATATAAAATATATAATTAACCATCATGCATTTGTTAAACTAACTAGCTACAAACAATATAAATTAAACAATGAACTACACACACATGCATATTTTATCAATGACACATCAAAGGTTCAAGTTGCTAACCGCGATCGAGGAGGAAAAAATAAATGAGAAAGCTCAAGTGTGACTCCAACACTTCATATCATGTTTGTTTCATGCTCTTGGGGCATTTCATCAAACACCTTATGTGCATAAGAGGAACCAAAAGCAAACCTAACACTCACTTGTGAAGTTTGTGAAGAGAATGGCTCCAAATGGCTAAGTGTTGGCTGCTGGATGGGTATATATAGGGAGGGGCTTTAGTCCCGGTTGGGCTGACCAACCGCGACTAAAGGCCTTCGGACACCTTTAGTCGCGGTTGGGCTGGCCAACCGCGACTAAAGCCCCCCACGTGCACCAGCTGGCCACCGTGCGCCCTGGGCCCAGGCCTTTGGTCGCGGTTCGCCACACGAACCGCGACTAAAGACCCCATTAGTCGCGGTTCCTTTACCTTCGCGACTTATGGGGCTTCCCGGAAGCCTGTTTTTTCACCAGTGAATCCCGTTAGTTGACGTTGGTTGGTGCTGGCAAGTGGGGCCGCTGTTGGTGCCCCGCAGTGGACACGTCTTCACTTATCCAGATCATCGTGGGACCCATAACTTGTCCACGTTAAGTGCGCCGGACCCACAACTTACCCAGGTGACCGTTGCAAAATGGGAGCCCGAGCCGGCCCTCGCGCCCGTGCCCGTGCTATTGCTTCCCTTTCTTTTCCCGCGCCCCATTGTTCTTCTTCTCCGCCAGCCGGCAGCCCTTCTCCGGCGGGCGGGTGATGTCTAGTTTCTCTTCGACCTCCCGTTCTTCATGGCCGCAGTATGGACCAAGGTGCCTTTGGCAAGATGCCCCGATCGCCCACGCCGAGAGCCTCGAAGCGGTCGATCCGTAACACGGACGAGAACGGCAACCGTGGACGTGAGTTCCTTGCATGCGAGAGCTTGCCATATAGAGAGGGGGATAAGGTTAGATCTCGCTCCAATTTCTCTGTTTTCTCTCGATTTTCTTGCTATTCCATCGAATTTGGGATTTAGGGTTCCCGTTGTTGTTTTCAGATCCTGAAGAAATGCAGGTATTTCGAGTGGATCGATGTGTACGTTCAGAGGCTTCAATTGCGGTGAATCAATTGCCGCTATTGGGGAGCGCAATTTGGGAGGGGGGGACTTGCTGTAGAGAATGTGGCGGAGAGAGGAGCCGTTCCGATTATGCCTAATGCTCCCAATGTAGGACTGGTGGAAGTGAAGGGAGAACTGAAGAAAATGAACAAGCAGTTAAGGGAGCTGATCGAGTTGAAGAAGCACGCTAATCTGATAGCTGGTTGTTTTTTCTGTTGTATAATTGCGATCGGACTCTTATCATTGCTCACCAGGCGCTAGAAGTTGTTACAAGGGATACCTTGTTACAAATTCATTATTCAGTTACATGTACTTGTAGTTGTTTTCATGGTTAGTGTGTGCATTCACCGAAATTACCAACTATATTGGAATGCTTTATGTATGCCTCATGTTTATACAAGGGATTCTTATCATTGCTCACCGAACTATATTAGTGTGTGCCGTTTCAAATTACCGAAACTACATGCCAAAACTATATCCCCTAAAAGAAAAAGGAAAGCGAAAGATAGTTGATAATTGTTAGAGGGGTGACAATAATGCATTCACCGAAATCCGCAAATATGTATGCCTCATGTTTATACCGAAATTATACCACTTTTGGGCCGTTTCAAATTACCGAAACTATATGCCAAAACTATATCCCCTAAAAGAAAAAGGAAAGCGAAAGATAGTTGATAATTGTTAGGGGGTGACAATAATGCATTCACCGAAATCCGCAAATATGTATGCCTCATGTTTATACCAAAATTATACCACTTTTGGGCCGTTTCAAATTACTAAAACTATATGCCAAAACTATATCCCCTAAAAGAAAAAGGAAAGCGAAAGCCAAAACTATATCCACCGACAAAGAGAGAGAGGGGTGGCCACGAAGAGAGAGAGAGAGGGGTGGCCACGAAGAGACGGGGAGGGGTATACTACCCGTTAGATCAGTTGATCAACGGTTCGTGGAGTCGATCCGTGTGACAACCGCTCAACCAATCAGGATAAGTTTGGGCTTCTGAGAGCATTTGTGACAGAACTTGAGGGCAAAACTGAGTAGTACTAACAATCCAAGGGCACATAAATAGTAAATAGACTAAGGGATTCAAACAAAAAGAATTAAAAAATGAAAAATGCATGTTTTGTTCAATATAATTCATATTGGGATACATCAAATTATTTGCAAAATCAAATATACATGAGTGTGACAATTATGGCATCATTTAGACAAACTATGTTTTTGGGGAAGATGTTTTGCAAAGGGGTTTGAGTGGAAAACCATGCATATTCATAGCTACACTAGTGATTCTGAGAAGTGGCAATTTGTGGTAAAACTTGATTTATATATTTTTGTTAAGGTTTTCTTGGTGGCAGGTTGTGTAGGAAGACTCCATGAGTAGGTGCCACTATGTTTTTATTTTTTTGAATTTTTTTGCGCATGAAATGCCTCAGTTAGATATGTTAATCTCATTTGTTGACTCTCTGTTGACTAGCTACTTGAGGGTAAAACTGAGTATATTGCACTTGCCAGTCTAAGTACTCGAGGGGAAAACCGAGTACGGATAAAATTTCTGTATAAGGCCCGAGGTTATAACCGAGTACACCAAACGTCCCGGGGTTAGACTCGTGTCGCAAGTGCACGCTGCAGCCGTGCATAGCGGACGCGTGTTGCGGTACACGCCACCTTCGTCTTTATAGAGCCCTTTTCCTCTCCCTCGACGCACGTTCTCACCGCAACCGCCTCTCCGTCCCATCATCTTCTCCACAACCGAAGAAAAAACCCCGAAGAAAGCCGCCCGCGATGGAGAAGAATGAGATGCCCATTGTCGGCGCATCAGCCGCCGGCGCATCGGCCACCGCCCCCGTCCGAGGCCCCTCGTCGCTGCTTCCAACGTAGCAGTCGACGCATCAGCCGCCGGCGCATCGGCCGCCGCCACCGTCCAGGCCCCCGTCCAGGCCCCCGTCGCTTGGGACCCGTACGAACCAGTGCCGTACGTCGCGTCGGAGAACCCCTACGACACCAGCATCGTCGACGACGAGCCAGAGGTAACCCTTTGCTCCCTTGTTCTTATCCCATTTCAATCCATTTGTGTTAGATCTAGCGTTATTAGGGTTCGTCTGTTCCTAGTTCAATCCATTTGTGTTAGATCTAGCGTTATTAGGATGCGTCTGTTCCTAGTTCAATCCTTTTGTGTTAGATCTTGCGTTATTAGTGCTTGTGATTTGCTTTTGTTTAAGATTTATGCCGATGATGATGAATATTTGGGCACAAATTGATTCAGGGTTTGGTCAGTAAACAATTGGTGTGTTCAAATTTGTTGTGCATGATCTTTGGTTTATCGACTCAAATCCCGGATATAAGTGTGTCCAATGTAACTGAGGCTACCTCTTTTTTTCGAGCCCATATTATCATGCATGATCTTTGTTCACTCTCTGTTCCATCATCGTTGCAACTGACTCCATGTTTTTTGCACGATCTTTGGTGCTACGTGACAGGTGCAGAGCAGCGACGTCGACAGCGACGACGAGTCCTTCCACACCAAGACTCGTCACATCCTCAGGAGGCTGCAGTCCGGCCATTACGATGGCCCCTTTGCTCGAGGCATTTACAAGTGCCCCTTCTGCAACGGGAAGCTCCGCGCCACCGACTTCAACTGCCTGGTGAACCATGCTGAATCCATTGGCAGATGCGGCGCTAGAGTTGGAACGACGGTGAACGTGCATGCGTTCATGGCCAAACACAAAGCACTTGGGATTCACTCGCGCAACCTCCGGGCGAGTCACGAGCGCAACCTAGAGGCGTTGAACATGCCTACTCGCACTCTTCGTATGTGACTGCTCTATCTGTAGAGCAGCTTAAATTCATGTAAAATGTAGCTTATGTTGTAGGGTTCTATCGGTACTACTGTTGGATCTGTCGTGAATATATCTATGCTATGTTGGCTGCTCTATGCAAGCTTATCCTATATTTTCTCTGGATTTGTGCCCTAGATTTTCTACATGATTGGGTAAAAATGAAGGCATAAAGAAATGAATGTCGTTAAAAAACAGAAGGAGAAGCTGCTCTAGATTTGCTACCAATTTGGGCTATCAAATAGGAATGAGATCGAGCGAGAGAGAGGAAAAAGGTACATTGAAAACTGCTAATCTGGGCGAAAGAGACAGAAACCACTCGTGCCCACGTCCCGGACCCACACGGCTCCACACGCTACGGCCCCACACGGCCACACAAACATGGTCTCGTCCTGTCCCACGCGGTTCCTTCCTACTAGCCCCACACGACGCGACCCCACAAACAACACGACCCCACTCGTCAGCACGGAACGGTCAACTTAACGGATTCCTGCCGTCGGAGCTGCTTCTGCGGGTTTCAAACAAGGACTTGGGGAAAACTGAGGAAAAACTAAGGAGCTGGGGAAAACTGAGCACAACTAAGGAACCGAGGGCACGAAAATAGAAATCCCTTTTATATATACACTTTGCATCTAATTTTTTTCACTTTTCCCAGAATTTTGTCACAAACTCTCACAAAAAATCAAATGAGTGTTATCGCCTGGTCAATGGCAATGCCCCTTATGCTGATGTGTGAGGCCGCATAGGGTTGGGACCACGTCTCGCTCACCTCAGTGTTCCTAGACAAAATTGGAAACAAATCAGAGCACATTTCTCTTTTTCTCACTAATTAACCTCGTGTCTCTCTTGGATACCGTGGCGTCCTGAGGTATTTCATTATCTGTACAAATATCAACTTGGTCCACTTGAAAGGCATCATTTTCATCGAACACCACACTACAAGAATCAACTACAATCCCAGAGGCTTTATCATAGATTCTATACGTGTGGGATTCGGTACCGTAACCAAAAAAATATACCATCCAATGCTTTGGATTCAAATTTAGACAAACATACACCCTTGATTTTATAGAAACACTTACAATCGAACACCTTGAAGTAGGAAATATCAGGCTTGTGTCTGGAGGGAATTTCATATCGAGTCTTGTTCAAGCATTTGCAGAGATGGAGCCGGTTAGATGAATGACATGCGGTGGAGATGTCCTCGGCCCAAAAGTTGAATGGAGATTAAAACTCCGCCAAGATAAACCCTGTCATATCCATAAGAGTCTGGTTCTTCCTTTCTGCAACACCATTTTGTTGAGGGTGTATGCAACGGAATATTGATGTCTTATCCCCTCGTCACTAAGAAAACCATTAAGAGCGTAGTTTTTGAACTCATAGCCATTTTCACTTCTTATTGCCAATATAGGAATTTGTGTTACGTTGCACTTCGGTGGCAAAGCCGATGAAGGTTTGTTAACTCTCATTCTTCAACTTGAAGAAATAAACCCACATATCTTTTATGTCTAAATAGCAATCCCCCACTACAAGAATTATATGCAATTTCGTGCAGCCACGTCATCCTATTTAACCACGTTACATTTTTCCGGCGATTTGGTGCGTCAAGTTCAGCATATTACAGTACTTCTCTTAATCTGATGTTCTGTCCCAAGAATATATATTGTCTTCCCCGCAGATCTCTATGTTCCCTGATCCAACTGCTTGCCTCTACACCTTCATCTCCTCCTCTCCAACGCCCATCTTCTTCTCCACTCATGAATTGCATTGATGGATTCCACCTTTTCTCTTCATCTTCTCCAAACTGCAGTAGTTGATGGAATAGGTGTATCTCCTTCTCCCTCCTTTAAATACTACTAGACTGGCTTCCCCCATCATCTCCACCATAGCTGACAATCAAGTGAATTAATCAATGATGTAGCAAATCTTCACAGGAGTAGTACAACTATCAGGTGCTCATTAATTAGCACAACTACCGGGTACTCACGCTAGCAATTGGTACTCGCAAGGAGCAGGCCCCGTACACGATTTTTTCAAGAAAACGAAAAGAAGCACTCGGTCAAGCTCACGGGAGTTTCCAAGCAAAGGACAAGAGAAAGAGATAGACCTGCTCGTCAATTGGCGCCGCTCGTGGGAAACCTAGGCGTTGCAATCATGAATTCGGCGGCTCCTTCTTCACCAAGCAAGAACTCAATGATTATTGGTGGCGGGATCTGTTTTGGCTCCATCCACTACAACATTCTCGGGTTTCGCTGACGATTTTACTTCGTCGGCAAATATCCAAAAACCGTCATAGAGACGTGCTGCTGATGGTTTTGGAATTCCGTGGGCAACCTCGCGTCACAGATGGCCTGGCTGGCGGTTTGGCTTGCCCGTCATGGATCCATTATGGTTTGCGCTGGCCGAAAGCCCACCCGGCCCAGTCCGCTGGGATGGCATTGGCCGTCACAGATTGTTGTCCCCTCGATCGGATCCTTGGGGGAAAGTATGTAAGTTCAATGATTGTGATGTGAGTTGTGTCGCATGACATCATACTTGTCGTCTAGCTGACCACTCAGGACGAACCTGCTGCCACCACATGGCCATGTAGAGTATATTTCAAAGGTTTACATGTGTCTACACTAGGGCTATTGGCATGTCGACATGTGGCTACTTGCAATTCAAACACGTGGTGGTAGGATAAATCCATAGTAGCTAGTGTGGTTGTTAGTAAGATCACGCTAGCTGATAGATTGAAATTTTGTGATGCTTTTGCTTATATGATCATGGATGCTTATGTTGCTTAGCTTATGTTCAATACTTGTCTTGCAATGGTATGTTCACTACCGTGTTTCTTATGCTCTGTCTTGGTACAAGTACAATTGGTATGTGGTCTACTATGGGAGAATGCCAGGAGTATACAGTTCGTGGAAGAAGTTTGGGCCTCTTGTGATGGGCGAGAACAACCTTCACCAAGGGTACAAGACTAGGTAAAAGGCAGAAGAAGCTTACTCCCAGTTCTTATCGCAACAGTCAGGCTACTATGTGATTCTGCAGGTTGAGGTTCATGGAGCTCCACCAAAGATCGTAGGTCATGATGAAGGCAGTAGCCTGAAGAAGTTGATCATCGTCATCCTCGACCTCGTGGTCTGGATCTTGTATTTGATGTGGTCATAAGCTTGTCGACCTCGTGGTCTGGATCTTATATTTGATGCGGTCATAAGTTTGTGTTATCGCTTGTAATACCTTAAGCTCTAAACTCGTTGATGGTAACATTACCAAAGTGTGTGCAAAGTTACGATATTGAGTCATTGAGACTTATACGAGCTGCTAAACATTGTGTGGTGTATCAACGAAGCCGAAAAATATAATTTGTGGCCTACCAATTAGTCTCTCCTTTACTTCTCCGCTGGTACCACTAGTGCACAACATATCCTAAACTCTGTTTCTCCTGGTACAACTTCCAGCATCCAGCCGAGCAACCAATCACATCCTTACTGGTCAGAATCCGGAGAGCCCCGCGCAACGCAGAGTGTCACATGCGAACGTTGTGGCTCGCTACAACAAAATTAACAGCTCGTCTTCTGCAACAAACGGATTGCCCTTTTCTCCACCAAAGAGGGATGATGCTAAGAAAGAGTATGATGTCTCTTCTCGCTAGCAGCTGCTGCTAGCGAGAAAGCAGCTGCTGGATGTTTTCTTCCCAACATCTCCCATTCTCATTACTAACATGAAGAAAAAGAGTCACACCGCATTGCCAAAACAAACTAGTCATATAGCTCTATACACATTGCTCATACAACTATTTGACACCTTATATAATATGGTCTGAAGAAACAAATGAAAGTACGAATAGATGTCGCTGTCAAACAAGCAAGTGTTTGGTACGCTTTCACTAACACATGGCCATTACTTTCAAGCTGGAGCATGTGAGTGTGTCTTTCACGAGATAGTATATCAGCACATGTTTCGAACACAACCATGCAAGCAATAGAGCAAAGCACCTGCACGGATCATGAGTTTATACATCACACAATAGTACTCTTCTGGGAATATACCAGAGTGTTTTGTAGGAATTTAAGCACAACAAACAATAAGCACATCAACAAAATGACATGATAGACATTTCAGATCTGCAAACTTCAAGCAGCAGCTACAGCGGGAGGAGGGAAGAGGGGTTATGTCCACATTGTCGTGAACACCCTGCAGAAGCAGTTCACCATCGTAGGTGACAAATTTCCTCTTCTTGGCGGCCCGCAAGGTGCCAACTAATGCTTCAAATATGTTCGTGCATCGGTCATCATTGAAGAGGACACCAAACATTACCTGCAAACCACAATACTTCAATTATACAAGTTTCGCATCCTTTGTATGTTCACGAATGCAGGAAAGCTAAACTACAAATTTACTGGTGGATAAGTTTCTTTAGTTCATGTAAAATCATAGAACTTCATCGTTATAAGTCTAGCGATTTAAAATGTTATTAATACGATGCATGCTTAGAACACACAAACACATAACTCTTTTAGCGAAACAAGAACTGCATTTAGCGAGTCTTAGATTCATCAATTGCCTGTTGTATAGCTATTGACAATGTTACTAATAGGATACATGTTTAATACTCACATATACACAGAACTCTTTTACCTAAGCTGAAAAACTGCATTTTGAATTATCGCCTGCCTGTTGTAATGTGGTGCTTCAAAATATACCATGTCGGTATTAGCATAAATCATCAAGATTTACACCGCTAAATTAAGTATACACTAATGATGCCATAATAAAATATTTGCGTCCATTTGTCCACTGTGATGTCAAATTTTTTATTTAGATTCAAAGGCAAAAGATCACATGTATAAAACAATATATGATTAAAAGGTCACCATCATGGTTTTAAAGGCGTCAAGACGTCCTAAGGCGAAGGGGGGGGGGGGGGGCTCCGACGCTTAGGCGACGCCTAGGCGGACGCTTTGGATGCCTAGGCGCCTAAGGCGGGCGTTTTTCTAAGGCGGGGGGGGAACGCTTGGACGCTTAGGCGACGCCTTTAAAACCATAGTCACCATAGTACACACTATAGGTCCCCTCCCCAGTCCAGAAATATGGGTGGTTTCAACTACTTTTTCCACAAGTGTATGTCTATGTCCTCTTACAATTTCTAGGTAGCATGGGTAGTCATAGCCATCTCATCTTGTCCAGAAGTGAAGGTTATTTTTAGGTATTTTCATTAAACAATTACTGTTAAAAATCCCATGGCATGACTCTCATTGACAAGTACTTCTCCTATTGATGTTGTTCCTTGGTGAGAGCACACAAGAACTAAGAGAAGAAATAGAGCGCATATGACAATAGTAGGAAATTGGCTATATGTGTCACACTACTGGTAGCACGCCCAAAATAGAGCTACGCTGCTGCTACTTAAGTAAGAGAGCATGCGGCCAAAGAGTGCGCTACCAGTAATACAATACCAGTAGCGTAGGCTGTAAAAGGACACCCTACTAGAATGTGGGCCCCATCCGCACACGGGGCCAGAACTTACCCACGCTACCAGTACGTGATTGTCGGTAGCGTGGATATTTGGCCGGATTTTCCCATAGGCCGGATTTTTCGGGGGGGGGGGGGAGATTATCCGCCCCAAACTTGGGCAGGAATATCCGCCCCCCTGAAAACTGGCAGAAACATCAAACTGAAACGGGCATAACTTTAGCATCCGGACTCCGATTTTGATGATCTTGGGCTTGTTTTAAAGCTAGGAACAAGCTCTACAAGATCATGCAGGGAACCATCATAATCCAACAATGTAGGATAGAAACAAATGATGAAAGGTTTTACCTACCTAAAAAAGACATACCGGTAAAAACCTCCAACCTTGAAAATGCAACAAGTGATCTATGCGAAGTCCGTTTTCGATGAACTAGAGCTTGTCATGAGAATAAGCACAAGCTCTAAAACATCACATGGATAAGATCCAAATAACAACCAAGAAAGATGATGCAAGGATGCAAAGGTTTGAGCTCTCTCCGAACGATACGATCGAGTTACTCACTCGAGAGCCCTCTTGATAGTACGTCAACTAAACTATAAACCGGTCTCCAACTACACTATGAGACCGTTTAGAAAGAAACCCTATCAAGAGCAAACCTTATACTTGCGCATTCCACTTGAGCTCGATGATGACGATCTTGACCTCAACAAGATGGAACGCCTTTCTTGATTGTGCTTGCTTGACGAAGTCTTGTGGATTGCTCCCCCATAATCCACCATGAGAGAGCTTCTTCTTCGGCGCATCTTCACATATCCATGATCACCATATGGATGGAAAGAGTCAAGCAAAGAATCTCTTCGAGATGGCTCATCTTGAACTTGCACATCATTTTCTTCATGGCAAGCTTCAAGCTTATGATCTCTTCGAGTTGGCTCATCTTGAACTTGCACTTCATTTTGTTGATGTCTTGAAGTTAACCTTGAGAGCTCACTTCATCTTCATCTTCAAGACATACTTGACACTTGATCTTCTTCATTTGCTTCTTATTGCAATCTTGAAGCCAACATAAGGTTCAAGCATTGCCTTCAAGCATATGATCTCTTCAAGTTGGCTCATCTTGAACTTGCACTTCATTTCTTCATTCTTCATCATGTTGATGTCTTGAAGTAACTTGAGGGCTCACTCCATCTTCATCTTCAAGACATACTTGACACTTGATATCCTTCATCAATTTCTTCTTCTTGCAACCTTGAAGCCAACATATGGTTCAAGCATTGTTTATGGACAACTCCTACAAATATAGCTCAATCTAAACATTAGTCCATAGGGATTTGTCATTAATTACCGAAACCACACATGTGGGCTCCATGCACTTTCACCCGTCTCACAAATCGAGCTCGTTGAGCTCGTCCTGCTCGCTGTTGGACAGTACCATGGCAATGGCCTCCTCCTCGGAAATGTCCGGCGGCTGGGTCTCCGGATCCCACGCAGGCCCGTCTTCGTCGTGGTCATACTGCGTCATGGTCACGTCCTCGTGCGCGTCCTCGTCCTCGTCGCCGTCCTCGTCCGCATCCTCCTGGTCGTTCTCTTCTTCTTCGGCGGCGATCTCGCGCTCGAAATAGTCTACGTCGGTGAGGTAGGCAGTGCCGCGCCGCGCGTCGAACTCCCACGTCCCGAAGGAAATCCAGTTGTAGGAGTTTAGCCCGTACGCCGGATCCTCCCGCAGATCCGGCGACAAGATCGCTTGGCGGCGGCGCACCTCGTCCCACCGCTCTCGGCCCTCGCGCGGCACGGGGGGACCGGCACGCGCCGCGAGTTCAGGTACCAGCCCCCTCCCGGCAAGTTCGCGTCCGGACATGGGACCGACCGGTTTTCCTCTCATAGCTGCCGCGCGAGGTCAACGCGGACGTACCGGCCGACCCGTGCATTCTTGCCGGAATGCGAGCCGCTAGCCTCTTGGTCTTTCTTCGTCTTCCGTAACGGCCAGCCGTTTTTCCACATGGCGTCGGTGTGGTGGATATTGTGGGATTTGGCAATGGTTTTGGTCGGGGAAATGGGCGCCGGCAGCATCCCTTTAAGAGGCTCCGACGCCATCTCGCCTTCAATGGCCTGCCAGTGCAACGCCTACTAGCTACGCACGCTCGCGGAAGCCGAGGCACGCTATTAACGTGGCCCTGCAAAGGCTGCAGCGCGCCGCCCGGAAGTAATGCCGCGGAAGACGAAGCAGTTGTGCCGCTGCCAGGCGGGCCCGTGCGAGGACCGAGCGAACACTTTGCGCGTTCGTGAAGCGTCCGTAGAGACGCAAACCTGGCGCATATTTGGGCTAGGTTTGCGTCTCCGTGGACAGCCCGGTCATTTTGCGTCGCCCCGCTGGAGGTGGTACCAGACGCATTTCCGGTCACGGCAGATGCCCTTACACTCGAGGGTAGGATGAATAATGGCCGCGTCCGAGTTAATCATGAGAAGGTTTACAAAAAGTCTTACAAAATGGAATGAAAAGCTCATGTCCCATGGAGCAAAAGACACCTTAGTCAAATCTATTGTACAAGCCTTGCCTGCTTATGTGATGAGTGTGTTCAAGATGTCTATTGGCTTTTGTGTCAATTATGAGAAACTAATACGTGATTTTTGGTGGGGAGATGTGATGTCTACTCACACTTCTTTTCCTGTAGACAGTGTTGGGCCTCCAAGAGCAGAGGTTTGTAGAACAGCAGCAAGTTTTCCCTTAAGTGGATCACCCAAGGTTTATCGAACTCAGGGAGGAAGAGGTCAAAGATATCCCTCTCAAGCAACCCTGCGATCACAATGCGAGAAGTCTCTTGTGTCCCCAACACACCTAATACACTTGTCAGATGTATAGGTGCACTAGTTCGGCGAAGAGATAATGAGATGCAAGTAATATGGATGTATATGAGTTGTAATAGCAATCTGAATAAAATATGGCAGCGAGTAAACATGCAGTAGAACAGTAAACAAACAGTGACAACGGCGACAGAAAATGCTTGCTGGCGTGCAATTGACGTGGGAGATAGCAATCTTTGTGGTGTGACTTTTCTATTCGGAGACAAGGCCTAGGGATCATACTTTCACTAGTGGACACTCTCAACATTGATCACATAATAAAACCACTCTACACTCTCTTGTTGGATGATGAACACCACTAATTGTGTAGGGCTACAAGAGCACCTCAATGCCGGAGTTAACAAGCTCCACAACATTCAATGTTCATATTTAAATAACCTTAGAGTGCATGATAGACCAACGCAATTATACCGAGTACTAACATAGCATGCACACTGTCACCATCATACTATGAAAGGAGGAATAGATCACATCAATACCATCATAGTAATAGTTAACTTCATAATCTACAAGAGATCACAATCATAAACTACGCCAAGTACTACATGATGCACACAATGTCACCATTATATCATGGAGGAGGAATAGAGTACTTTAATAACATCACTAGAGTAGCACATGGATTAATAGTGATACAAAACTCTTATGAATCTCAATCATGTAAGGCAGCTCATGAGATCATTGTATTGAAGTACATGGAAGATAGATTAACCACATAGCTACCGGTACAGCCCTTAGCCTCGAGGGAGAACTACTCCCTCCTCATGGGAGACAGCAGCGTTGATGAAGATGGCGGTGGTGTCGATGGAGATGCCTTCCGGGGGCACTTCCCCGTCCCGGCAGCGTGCCGGAACAGAGACTCATGTCCCCCAGATCTTGGCTTCGCGATGGCGGCGGCTTTGGAAGGTTTCTCGTACCGTGGCTTATTCGTATCGAAGATTTAGGTCAGGGGGCTTCTTATAGGCGAAGAGGCGGAGTCGTAAGGGTTACGGGGGCGCCACACAATAGGGGGGCGCGCCCCCCCTTGGGCCCCGCCGGCCACACGTGTGGGCCCCCCAGGGCTCCCCTCTGGTTCCTCTCCGGTGTTCTGAAAGCTTCGTGGAATTATAAGATGCTGGGCGTTGATTTCGTCCAATTCCGAGAATATTTCCTTACTAGGATTTCTGAAACCAAAAACAGCAGAAAACAGGAACTGGCACTTCGGCATCTTGTCAATAGGTTAGTTCCGGAAAACGCATCAAAACTATATAAAGTGTGAACAAAACATGTAGGTATTGTCATAAAACTAGCATGGAACATCAGAAATTATAGGTACGTTGGAGACGTATCAAGATATCTATTGGCTTTTGTGACAATTATGAGAAACTAATATGTGATTTTTGGTGGGGAGATGATTAAGATCTTAGGAAAGTCCATTGGATGGCTTGGGGGAATCTCACTAAGCCAAAAGGTAAAGGAGGGATGCGCTTCAGGGTTATGAACCTTTTCAACCAAGCCTTGGTGGCTAGGCTAGAATGGCGGCTAGTGCAAAAACCTGATGGCCTTTGTGCCCATGTACTTTAAGCAAGATACTACCCACATGGGAACATTTTGTACACCGTCTTCGCTTCTGGCCCACCGCCAGTTTGGAAAGGAGTCGAGTTTGGACTGGAGCTGCTGAAAGAAGGCATCACTTGCCGTGTGGGTGACAGCCGCAAAATCCAGTTTCACCATGATATCTGGATTCCTAGGGAAGGAGGTCAAAAGGTGACCTTGGTTAAGAAAAACTCAAAGACTGAGATGGGTTAACCATGTGATCGAGAGCAACACAAGACACTTGCTGAGAGAGCTTTTCCATGAGCATGACGTCCAGGCTATCACCGATATTGAGATAACGGAAACCAACATATCTGACCGCTACGCCTGGCACCCTGAGAGTAACGTCATCTTTTAGGTCAAAAGTGCACACAGTCTTGTGCAAACTCTGAAGCATCAAAACCGGAGGTATATGCACTGTTAGTCCCAGAACTTGTCCTTGACGTGCAGATTAGTCCACTAAGTTGAAAGAGGAGCACCTGTCGTCCACCAACTTGTAATCCTCTAGCTTTCTGGCTCATGGGAAACAATGGGCACAATAATACTCATAAGTTGAAATGCTAGGATCAGGTGCCTGAAGGAGATATGCCCTAGAGGCAATAATAAAGTGGTTATTATTTATATCTTTATGTTTATGATAAATGTTTATATATCATGCTATAATTGTATTAACCGAAACATTAGTACATGTGTGATATGTAGACAAACAAAGAAGTCCCTAGTATGCCTCTTAACTAGCTTGTTGATTAATGGATGATTAGTTTCATAATCATGAACATTGGATGTTATTAATAACAAGGTTATATCATTGTATGAATGATGTAATGGAAACACCCAATTAAGCGTAGCATAAGATTTCGTCATTAAGTTATTTGCTATAAGCTTTCGATACATAGTTACCTAGTCCTTATGACCATGAGATCATGTAAATCACTTATACCGGAAAGGTACTTTGATTACACCAAACGCCACTGCGTAAAGGGGTGGTTATAAAGGTGGGATTAAGTATCCGGAAAGTATGAGTTGAGGCATATGGATCAACAGTGGGATTTGTCCATCCCGATGACGGATAGATATACTTTGGGCCCTCTCGGTGGAATGTCGTCTAATGTCTTGCAAGCATATGAATGAGTTCATAAGAGACCACATACCACGGTACGAGTAAAGAGTACTTGTCGGAGACGAGGATGAACAAGGTATAGAGTGATACCGAAGATCAAACCTCGGACAAGTAAAATATCGCGTGACAAAGGGAATTGGTATTGTATGTGAATGGTTCATTCGATCACTAAAGTCATCGTTGAATATGTGGGAGCCATTATGGATCTCCAGATCCTGCTATTGGTTATTGGTCGGAGTGAGTACTCAACCATGTCCGCATAGTTCACGAACCGTAGGGTGACACACTTAAAGTTGGATGTTGAAATGGTAGAAATTGAATATGGAATGGATTTTGAATATTTGTTCGGAGTCCCGGATGAGATCCCGGACATCACGAGGAGTTTCGGAATGGTCCGGAGAATAAGATTCATATATAGGATGTCATTTTATGTGAATTAAAATGATGCGGAAGGTTCTATGGAAGGTTCTAGAAGGTTCTAGAAAAGTCCGGAAGAAACCACCAAGGAAGGTGGAGTCCCGGTGGGACTCCACCTCCATGGCCGGCCAACCCTAGTGGGGGAGGAGTCCCAAATGGACTCCCCCTTAGGGGGCCGGCCACCCCCCCATATGGAAGGGGGGAATCCCACCCCAAGTGGGATTCCCACCCTAGGTAGGTTTCCTTTTCATATGGAAGTTTTGGTTTCGGGTCTTATTCGAAGACTTGGAGTCCAACACTTGGGGTTCCACCTATATAATGAGGGGCCAAGGGAGGGGGCCGGCCACCCCAAGACCACAAGCTGGCCGCCCCATTGAAGTGGCCGGCCACCCCTCCCAAACCCTAGCCGCCCCCTCTCCTCCATATCTCCCGCGTAGCTTTAGCGAAGCTCCGCCGGAGTTCTCCACCGCCACCGACACCACGCCGTCGTGCTCGTCGGATTCAAGAGGAGCTACTACTTCCGCAACCCGCCGGAACGGGAGGTGGACATCGTCTTCATCAACAACCGAACGTGTGACCGAGTACGGAGGTGTCTGCCCGTTCGTGGCGCCGGAAGCGATCGTGATCAAGATCTTCTACGCGCTTTTGCAAGCGGCAAGTGAACGTCTACCGCAGCAACAAGAGCCTCATCTTGTAGGCTTTGGAATCTCTTCAAGGGTGAGACTCGATACCCCCTCGTTGCTACCGTCTTCTAGATTCACTACAAGAGATTTGATTTACTGTGACAAGCTCAAAATGTCATGCAATAGCAATAAACGTCACAGAAGACCCCTCTATGACGTAGTTTGAGCGTCACGGGCCTCGTCACGGAATCCCCGTCACAGATTACTCCCTAGTGACGCGGCACGCCAGAAAACGTCACGGAGTATGGATGACGTCATGTGTGATGTCATCACATAGAAGATCATCCCATTTCTAGGAAACGTCACGGATGCGAATGAGGTCATGTCTGATGTCATTTCATTAATTTAGAAATAATCCTGATATTTTTCGATTTTTTTATTTTTTCCCAAAAATATATATTTATTTCGTGTGTAATTTTCAAGAAATAATATTTATTTCTTTAATTGTTACTTAAATAATTTATAGAATTAATATACATTAGATTGTGAATCAAAATTAATTTTGAATACATATACTTAATTGGCATTGAAATCACAATATATATCTAACTCACGACCAAATATCATCTCATATCCAAATACCATTTTACATAACTAAATAAGTTCTTAGGTTGCACTGTAAATTTGTCATAACTAAGGACGAGCAACTAAGTTCATGCTAGAATAGCACCACCATGCATCAATGCACCATCAAGTATGGTATCTAATTCTGCGTTGCATGTTTTTGTAAGAGGAAGCTAATAAGTCTGCCATGTTCTTCTTGCTTTTTTTCATATGTTTTATTCTTTTCTTCTTGGCTCTTCTTCATTGCCGCTAATTCTTCTTGTTGTTTCCTTTGCATCTCTTCTAGTGCAGCCTCTTGCATTTGACCTCTCTCGGTTAAATGTTGTTGGTACATTGCATTTGCCTCTATTGCTTCTCTATTATGTTGTTCAACCTTTTCTTCTAACTCTCGAATACGTTCTTCAGAATATGATGTCCTAAACGTCTCAGATCTTGATTGGTACCCCATGGTTGAAAGGAAGGTGCTTGAGGAGTTGTGCTCCTGTAGAACTTCAGCCACAATATGTGTACCAGACACCAGGTGCTCATCTTCTTGTTGTGCTTCACTCCTTCTCTTTTCCATGTCAGTTTGTAGAAGAGAAGCATTGTTGCTCAGGTTGCATAAAGGTTATATGTTCAAATAAACTTGCAAAAGCATAGTATAAGATCCATAAGCATGTATAAAATATATATTTTCCTTTCATGAAGCAAACAACCGACAACAGCAACAAGTCATCAAGTATCCAGTAGCACATAAACAACAAATATTGCAGCAATCAGCGGCACAACAAGCAACCAGCGACATAGCAAACACCCAGCAGCACATAAACAGTCAGGGGCACATCAAATAGCCAACAACGCAGAAAGCAGCCAACAAAGTAACCAAAAATAGATAGAAATCTCACATAAGCTTCAAGGGCAGCGGCGCTCATGCATCCCGTCTTTCTATTGGTATTGGTCTCTTTGAAAAATTAAATGGGACTAGGGTCCTCATTGTTGTACTTGTCTTTTTTCTACAAGACGTAGCAATTCATATAATTAGTATTCCAAATATAAAAGTTACCAAAATGTGCAACCACCTATAGAAAATACAGTGCGGAAAATGGGCAGGATACTTACAAGTTGGTGGAAATGAGAAGGATAAGACCTAGAGCATGTAGTTTGGTGATGCTTGACAGCTTCTTGGTTCTCCTTGTTCGCCGCACAGATTTTCTATATGAAGCAAATGAATATTAGTATTATAAGTAGCAACGAAATATATGTTAAAACAGTAAACATGCTATCACTACAAGGATGAAGAATGTAGATATACATGACAGACTGCAAGTACAGTAAAGGGATACATGTCTTCAGATATGCTTAACAATTACGACATTGGTATTGCTGAAATCCTAACAGGGTTACCTACAAGCAGGATCAGGAAATGGTACAACGCATTTCTCAGGCCTTATGCCGATGCTAACGTGTGGGTAATTCCCAGCTCTTCTGCAGCAGCGCATTCCACAAAAGAGTCCAAAAATGAGAGTGCAATTTGTAAGAAGTTTTTAATGTCTCTTTCTAAATTACCTTATCCAAAACTATGTATCTCATTTTGTAAGAAAATGTGCATCTGGAATACAATGCTCCAACAAATAATTTGTTAACCATACATTGAAGTTTTGACCTGATGTAGGTCAAATCTAGAAGTACCGAGGCAAAATAATAGGGAAAAGCCAGCAACGTATTGGTTAGATGCAGATGGAAAAATAGTAATCTGCAGTAATACTTTATAAATGAAAAACACATATGCCTCTGTTGATTAGCGTAAGGCAACTACATTTTCCAAGGTTTAAACTTTGACACATAATTTTCAACAGTATATATATTGATCAGAATTGTACTTCTATTCGTGAGATTTGTTCACCAATCGAACATTACTAGAGTGCCCACACAAATTCAGTTGGTACAAACCTTGTTTTCTTCATCTGACCATTTGTTCAGTTGACTAGCTATGTTTCGTATGTTTGCAAGATGCCCTGCCTCCTCAGCCTTGCGCTTCGCAATCCTTGCCAACGTGTTTCTCTCATACTCGGGAGTTGCGGGCATAATTGTACTACCTTGGCGAAGAAGGATATGATGAAACATTAGAAAAAAATGTTAACATATAATGGCAGGATTTAGAAAATCAATGACCATAAGCATACAGTTAGTTATTTAACAAAGGCATCATGTACATGTATACCTGACCCTCCTAGCAATATCATGACTCACTTTATCTCTTTAATGAGGAAAGCATGTAAACATAGCATCACCTCAAAAACATTTAGTTTGAGGACATATTGTAGTAGTTTCAGCACACATGTTTATATGACAGCATGCTTGTCTGTAACATCCGGATTTTTATGACCTGAATTTTTTTTTAGAAACGGATGTTGCAGCAAAATAAAATAAAAGAATATTTTATTTGAGTTCTGAAGATTTATTCTTTCCAATTGATTTTCTATTTGAAGCCCCAGATTTTTTTGTCTTGAAGTCATATTTGAATCTGTGGTCAATTCATGTATTTGCTTCTTATTGGTTCTTTGTGCAAAATCACATGGTCCAAGCATGCACGTCCATGCCTTGCACCATCACGACGTGGTTCTTCTTCTCTATCTGTCTGTACGTGTACGTATAATTTCTGTCGTTTAATTTTCGTCTTGCTACCGAAGCACCCAACTAGCCCAGTGAAGGCCCAGCCGAACCAGCCTAGTCAGCCCATCAGCTCTTGCTTGTTCGCACGAGGCCAAGACTCCTTGCACAGCACGTATAACGCCGTCGCGTGGAAACCATTGTTCCGATTTTCCTGGCACGATACCGCCTCTCATATCTGCCTATAAAACCTCAGGTCGGCGCCCCTAGCTCTTCTTTTTCCTCCCTACGCCGCCACCCAAAGCCCTAGAGGTTTAGATCGATCTAATCTCGCGGAACTCCGCGAGGCCGCCGCCGAACGCCGCTCGCGTTCCCGGCGACTCAGGGAACGAGGGGCAGAACTGCTGCGCCAGGAGGATCATAGGGACGAGGGGAGTTCATCCACGAAGCTAGAAGGTCGAGTTGCTGACCATCGACGACATCCACGGCACCAACGTCAACTCTGGACACCAACTTCAACCACGGACTGCGACTAGCTCGGTGAGAACCAGAGGATTTCCTTGCGCACACACGTTAGAAATCCTTAAGCCTACCACCTAGACATGATTTCCAGCCGTAGTGTTTCAGTTTGACGAGTCGGCGGTGAACCGAATGCCATCTAGTGACATCGTCAGTTTAGCCTATCTAGAACACGTTTTCAGCTTTTGTTTTCAGCTCATGTTATGTACCAGTGAACTCCAGGAAGCTAGTAGTGCTGTTGGTAACACATACGTTCGCTGTTTATCGACCATGTCCGTGTAGTTGCGTCGCCGTCTACAGCATGCGTACGTATTTGGTAGCTTTGCTGTTTTCACGTACCCATGCTGTCTAGTTTGGATGCCTCACTAGGAAGCCTGCTAGTTGCATATGTCATTTTTTTGTAGTTTTTGCAAATCGACTGTACATACTTAGATGTAGATGCATTCAGTAAAATTTGATGATATCCCGTTCGGACGGTTTTGCACTCACATGCTTAGCTTGCAGGTATATATTTCTGTATTTAATCTTTGCCTTAGGGGTCTTTCTAGTGTAATTAGCTAGTATAGATTTTATAGATGTTATCAGATTGTGGTAAATCCATCGTATGTAGACTAGAGCAATCACATAATTTATTTTATTGCATGCTGGCCACCTTGCTAGAATTTAACGTGTATCTTTGTTAGCATGATCTAATTGGATGTTGCATTATTGCCAGGTTAGTGTTAGATGTTACTTACCATGGCATGTGCATGTTGCTATAACTCTGGATTAATTACATATGCTTGAGTATGACTAGTAGGATGTAGTCTGGTTGCCATTGCATTTTAAATCTATGTCATCTACGTAGGTTCGCTCAATATGTTTTCTAAAATATTTCATTACCCAATTTAGAGAGATCACCATGCGTTGTACCCTAGTTAACCCAAATCCGGTACGAGTCATTCCAGTCCCGTTCTTGTACTATGTACTATTTATGCCGCATGACCGACACATATTATTTATTTGGAGCTTTCTATTTGGATTTTATTGGTGTTTATTTGAAGTTGGTATTTATTGTGGTTCATCGTTATGACGATTAGGGAGTGACGGGAACGGGTCGAACCAGGACTACGAAGGAGGGTTTTTCGACCACAACGAAGGCATGCCCTCTCATCATATTTATCCCAGTTTTACAACTTGCATGTTATTTTATGTTTTACAAATATATGCTATTTTATTCCAGTAGCTAGCGTGTCGATTGACACACCAACTTGATCTCTTTGTCGCCTTTTACTTGATACCCTGAGTAGTGATTATATATAATCCTGATAGAGTAGAATGCTTAGCCATGCTAAATAATCATTAGGAAACTTCATGTTGCCTCTCTGGAGGAATTGATCGACCTATAGGTCAAAACACCCCTTTGAACATTTGTTGAGCTCGTTGAGCTGGGATAGTTAGCCATTGTTGTTTCCTCTACTCTATGCTACTCTGGGTGAAACTTACCATCTAAACATGGCGCGGGCGACAGCTGGATCAGATGTTGACGGAGGGGTTGGCTGCCCTTCATTTGTTGGAGGGAACAATCCGTCGTCCGTGCCGCATAAGGATCCTGATAAGTCTTGGATTTGAAGATTGTGACAACCGTACAACCACATGCTATATGGGCACTGTTTTGGTTGAGTATGTTAGTCAGCCTTAGGTGTCGATGTCGCCGTACCGCTGATGAGGTGTCTGCCTACGGGGGAACCTTCGGCACAGATGGGGGGACCGGTTTGGGGACGTACTCTCAGTTCCGTGCGCCATACCCGGTGGGCATGTCACATCTTTGGGGGATCTAGCTAAAAGACCTCGTCACAAAATCCCTGTTGCTATGCTAGCGACGGCTGGTTGCAACTAGGCGAGATTGTGACATGTGGTGAAAGTGTACCACCTCTGCAGAGTTAAACCTATTCGAATAGCCGTGTCCACGGTCATGGACGACACATGAATCCTTCTTGACATACAGGAACCTGTTTTGCTATTTCCCTCTTTGCCTCCATCCTTTCCTTGGAATCTGAATCCTATGATATATGTGAGTTGTCGTGGACAGTCACATTGATGAGAAATATTACACTGAATATAAAACATGTTTTCGTCTAAAACTGCTTTTATCAAATCTAGTGTTGTATTGCAAATAAAACTGGCTTTTCCGCAAAAGAACCATATAGCCTTTCTTTGAAGCCTCATGTAGATTTAGTAGGTTTGCACGAGGGGGCATGTTGAGTACGAAATGTACTCATGGCATACTTTTGTTGATATTCAGAGTACTATGAAGATGGTGAAGACTATGGCGACTACGACGACGCTGAGGAGTGAGGCCTCGTGGACTACATCGACTGCCTGTGGCTGAGATGGAGCTACTTCGCATTTTATTATCCGCTGTGCTTTCTGGTTGTAATGAATGTCACAAGACATTACACTTTGTGGCTCAAACTTTGTAATAATTATTTTTTTGCACGTTCTGCAATGATATTTATTTCGCTGTGTCGTCAAGTTAATCCTGGATTGACGAGTAACACAGGGGGGTCGGAATGCAATGGTATCAGAGCCGACGTCGACCTAGTCACGTGGCCTTAGTTAGAATGGAAAAACTTTTATAACAATTTGAAGAAAAAAAAATTAATTATGAAAGTCCTCGTAGTCTAATTCTTGACTATTGCTATTCCTTGTCTTACCTTGTTCACCATTTGCTCTTGAATTTTCTTCCCTAACCACTTCTTTAGTATACAATATCCTATCTAGGCGAAAGCCATCTCAAGAACGCATGGATTCAAGAGTCATATATCAAGTACTCCATACTTCAATACGCAGTTGAGAGAAGACAAACTATATAGGATGAGTTGAATAGAATTCTTTCAGATATGTACTACGTATGTTAGGGAATTTTGCTTGAGTATTGACTACATCTGTTTGGTTATTTTATGTAGTCATACTAAACCCTGTTTTACAAAGTAATTTGATTGAAGTTTAATTGGATATTCCATGTTTGGTTACAGATTTGGTTATGGGTTAGTTTATTTTTCCCTCTTATCTATCCTAACTTGGGACAACGACACAGGATGAATGCAAATCGGGGTCGTGGTCGCGGAGGACGTGGACGCGGACGTGGTCGCGCGCCAGCGTTTCAGGAGGACTTCGTCGAGGGTGAAGTTCATGACACGGACACTGACACCGAGAATGAGGGACCAGAGCAGCCGCCACCACCGCCACCAGTTAACATTGCGCAAGTGATGCTGATGCAGACACAGCTACTGCAGCAGATGGCCGCCACTCTGGCGAACCAGAATCAGAATCAGAACCAAAACCAAAACCAGAATCAGAATCCTCCTCCACCGCAGTCCAAGCTTGCAGAGTTCATGAGGACGAAGCCACCCACCTTTGCGGGATCAGCGGACCCTATTGAGGCAGATGATTGGCTGAAGGATATTCGCCGGAAGCTCAACCTGGTGAATGTTAACGCTCAAGACCGTGTGAAGTATGCTGCGCATCAACTTCAGGGTGTGGCCGCGGATTGGTGGGAGAACTATTGTGAGGCGCATGATGATGCCGAGGGGATCACGTGGAATGAGTTTGCTGAATCATTTCGCACTGCACACATTCCAGCTGGTCTTATGGAACTGAAGAGGGATGAGTTTCGAGCTTTGGTTCAGGGGAAGATGACAGTCTCTGAGTACTGGGACCGTTTCACCCAGTTATCTCGCTATGGAAGGGCGGATATTCCCACTGAGGCGGATAAGATTTCTAAGTTTCTGAGGGGCCTGAACCTAGGTCTGAAGGATAGGTTGGTGTCTCATGATTTTGCCAACTTCCAGAGTTTGGTCAACAAGGCTATTCTTCAGGAGAATTCAAAGAACGAACTTGATGAGCACCGCAAGCGCAAGGCACCACAGAGTCAGTATGGGGCAGGGAGCTCACGCCAGAAGAACAATAACAACCTAGGATACCGTGGATCAGGTGCAAAGCCGGCGAAGCCTAATCCCAATGCTTCGTATGGTGCCTATCGTACTCCGAGAGCTGAAGTCGGAGGAAACCATGCCAACACTGCTGGGAGGACATGCTACAACTGTGGCGAAGAGGGTCACTTTGTTGCTGCATGCCCGGGCAAGAAGAACACCGGACAACGCCGGTGAAGTTCAACTTAGGGTCGCCGCCAAGACGCCGCGAGCGGGACGTGGACGAGGCATACTGCCTACCCCGGGAGGCGCACCTCATACCTCAGGACAGCAAGGACGTGGCCAAGTCAACCATGTCACGGCGGAACAGGCGCATGAAGCTTCAGATGTTGTCCTTGGTATGTTTCCAATCAACTCGTGTTATGGTTCAGTACTTTTCGATTCTGGAGCTTCCCATTCGTTCGTTTCCAAGCATTTTGTTGAAAAACATCATTTGAAAACCGAGGGTATGAGTCGAGAGATGGCTGTACAATCACCTGGGGGAATTCTTACTACGGGTTTAAAATGTCCTAAGGTGATCATAACGGTCGAAGGGGTAGAGTTTCTAGCAGACCTCATAGTGTTAGACTCTAAAGGGTTAGATGTTATTCTGGGCATGAACTGGTTAGTAAAACACAAAGCTATGATAGACTGTGGCCTTGGAGCAGTATCGCTGACTAGTAAGAATGGAACTGTGGTGGATTACAAACCCAAGTCAGCACCTCATACCGCAGTGGACAGTATTCTGAACAGCTTGAAGGAGATGGTTGTATCAGATGTTAGAGTGGTTAAGGAATACCCAGATGTTTTCCCGGGATGAGTTACTCGGTCCGCCACCGGACCGTGAGATAGAGTTTGCCATCGAGTTAGTCCCGGCACTGCTCCTATTGCAAAGAGACCATATAGGATGCCGGCAAATGAACTAGCTGAAATGAAGAAGCAAATCGAGGAGCTTTTAGAGAAGGGATATGTTAGACCGAGCACCTCGCCTTGGGGAGCACCGGTGTTGTTTGTTAAGAAGAAAGATGGTACCATGCGAATGTGCGTGGATTACCGTGGCCTGAATGAAGTGACCATCAAGAATAAATACCCTTTGCCTAGGATTGATGATCTGTTTGATGAATTGAAGGGAGCTTCTGTCTTCTCTAAGATAGACCTTAGGTCAGGATACCATCAGTTGAAGATCCGACCAGAAGACATACCCAAGACAGCCTTTGTCACTCGGTATGGTCTGTATGAATTTCTAGTTATGTCCTTTGGACTCACGAATGCACTGGCCTACTTTATGAATCTCATGAATAAAGTGTTCATGGATTGCTTGGATAAGTTCGTCGTAGTGTTCATTGATGATGTGTTGATTTACTCTCGTAATGAGGAAGATCACGAGAAGCACCTTCGGATTGTTCTGGAAAGGCTTAGAGAACATCAACTCTATGCCAAGTTCAGCAAGTGTGAGTTTTGGCTGAAGCAAGTGGATTTCCTTGGTCATGTCATCTCGGCGGAAGGAGTAGCAGTGGATCCAGCTAAAGTGGAATCAGTACTTAGTTGGAAGCAGCCGAAGAATGTGTCAGAGATACGTAGTTTCCTTGGTCTTGCGGGATATTACCGTCGATTCATAGAGGATTTCTCGCGGATTGCAAGACCGATGACACAATTGATCAAGAAGGATAAAAAGTTTGAGTGGACACCAGCTTGTGAAACCAGTTTTCAAGAACTCAAGAGGAGATTGACATCGGCTCCGGTGCTAATACTGCCGGATATTCGGAAGGATTTTGAAGTTTATTGTGATGCTTCTAAACAAGGATTGGGTTGTGTGCTCATGCAACAAGGTAAGGTTGTGGCCTATGCATCGAGACAGTTACGCCCTCATGAAGTGAACTATCCTACTCATGACTTAGAGTTGGCTGCCGTAGTTCATGCCTTGAAGATATGGAGGCACTACCTTATTGGCAACCGTTGTGAAATATATACGGATCATAAGAGTTTGAAGTATATTTTCACTCAACCGGACTTGAACCTGAGGCAAAGGAGATGGCTGGAGTTGATTAAGGACTACAATATTGGCGTAAATTACCACCCTGGTAAAGCCAATGTCGTAGCTGATGCGTTGAGCAGAAAGGTTTATTGCAATAACCTCATGATTCAAGAAGCTCAACCAGAATTGCACGAAGAGTTCAGAAAGCTGAACTTGAATGTGAGTCTCGCTGAAAATGAGGAGGTATTAGAAGTCAAGTTCACTCTAGAGGATCAAGTTAGAGAAGCCCAGAAAAATGACACAGGGGTCGAAGATATTCGAGCAAAAATCAAGTTAGGAGAAGCGCCTGAATACAAGGAGGATGAAAGTGGAAGCATTTGGTTTCGAGATCGCTTATTGGTGCCCAACCAAAAGGAACTCAAGGATGCAATCATGAAAGAGGCACACGACACATCATATTCCATACACCCGGGAAGCACAAAGATGTATCACGATCTCCGAGATAGTTTCTGGTGGTCTAGCATGAAGCGAGAGATTGCAGAGTATGTATCTAGGTGTGATGTATGCCGCAGAGTCAAGGCGAGCATCAGAAGCCTGCGGGACTGCTTCAACCACTCAAAGTTCCTGAGTGGAAATGGGAAGAAATCGGGATGGACTTCATTACAGGACTCCCGAGGACGACGGCAGGATATGATTCCATCTGGGTCATCGTGGATCGATTAACCAAGTCAGCTCACTTTATCCCGGTGAAGACCACTTTTAAGGGGGAGAAATTGGCCGAATTATACATGGCCAGAATTGTTTGCTTACATGGAGTCCCGAAAAAGATTGTGTCTGATCGAGGTACTCAATTTACCTCGAGGTTTTGGAAGAAGATACATGAAGTCTTGGGCACACAGTTGAATTTTAGTACCGCCTACCATCCACAGACTGATGGACAAACTGAGCGAGTGAATCAGATTTTGGAAGACATGCTTCGAGCATGTGCTCTAACCTGTCAGCGCACATGGGACAAGAGTTTGCCGTATGCAGAATTCTCTTACAATCATAGCTTTCAAGCAAGCCTACAAATGTCTCCATTTGAAGCTTTGTATGGACGGAAGTGCCGCACCCCACTTAACTGGCATGAGGTGGGAGAGAACCAAGTATTTGGACCCGATACTCTAGAGGAGGCAGATAAGCAGGTAAAGATGATCCGGGAAAGGCTACGGGCCGCCCAATCTAGGCAAAAGGTCTATGCGGATAGACGTCGTCACGAGTTATCATTTGAGAAGGGTGACGATGTGTACCTGAAAGTATCTCCACTTCGCGGGATGCGACGTTTTGGACTAAAGGGAAAGTTGGCACCTCGATACATAGGACCGTTTACGATCACCGCCCGGCGCGGCGAGGTTGCTTATGAGTTAGCACTACCCGAGAAGTTGTCGAAAGTGCATAATGTGTTTCACGTGTCCCAGCTAAAGAAATGTTTCGATAAGCCGGAAGAAGAGGCTCGGAAAACCTCGTTGGATGCCATAGAAGTTCAAGATGACTTGACTTACGAAGAGTATCCCGTTAAAATTCTCGACGAACAGTTGAGAACAACTAGAAGGAATGTGATCAAGTTCTGCAAAGTTCAATGGAGCAACCATAGCGAGGAAGAAGCGACATGGGAGCGGGAAAATGACCTCCGGGAGGAGTTTCCAAATCTTTTCTCTTAGGACAAATCTCGGGGTCGAGATTCCTTGCAAGGGGGGTAGAATTGTAACATCCGGATTTTTATGACCTGAATTTTTTTTTAGAAACGGATGTTGCAGCAAAATAAAATAAAAGAATATTTTATTTGAGTTCTGAAGATTTATTCTTTCCAATTGATTTTCTATTTGAAGCCCCAGATTGTTTTGTCTTGAAGTCATATTTGAATCTGTGGTCAATTCATGTATTTGCTTCTTATTGGTTCTTTGTGCAAAATCACATGGTCCAAGCATGCACGTCCATGCCTTGCACCATCACGACATGGTTCTTCTTCTCTATCTGTCTGTACGTGTACGTATAATTTCTGTCGTTTAATTTTCGTCTTGCTACCGAAGCACCCAACTAGCCCAGTGAAGGCCCAGCCGAACCAGCCTAGTCAGCCCATCAGCTCTTGCTTGTTCGCACGAGGCCAAGACTCCTTGCACAACACGTATAACGCCGTCGCGTGGAAACCATTGTTCCGATTTTCCTGGCACGATACCGCCTCTCATATCTGCCTATAAAACCTCAGGTCGGCGCCCCTGGCTCTTCTTTTTCCTCCCTACGCCGCCACCCAAAGCCCTAGAGGTTTAGATCGATCTAATCTCGCGGAACTCCGCGAGGCCGCCGCCGAACGCCGCTCGCGTTCCCGGCGACTCAGGGAACGAGGGGCAGAACTGCTGCGCCAGGAGGATCATAGGGACGAGGGGAGTTCATCCACGAAGCTAGAAGGTCGAGTTGCTGACCATCGACGACATCCACGGCACCAACGTCAACTCTGGACACCAACTTCAACCACGGACTGCCACTAGCTCGGTGAGAACTAGAGGATTTCCTTGCGCACACACGTTAGAAATCCTTAAGCCTACCACCTAGACATGATTTTCAGCCGTAGTGTTTCAGTTTGACGAGTCGGCGGTGAACCGAATGCCATCTAGTGACATCGTCAGTTTAGCCTATCTAGAACACGTTTTCAGCTTTTGTTTTCAGCTCATGTTATGTACCAGTGAACTCCAGGAAGCTAGTAGTGCTGTTGGTAACACATACGTTCGCTGTTTATCGACCATGTCCGTGTAGTTGCGTCGCCGTCTACAGCATGCGTACGTATTTGGTAGCTTTGCTGTTTTCACGTACCCATGCTGTCTAGTTTGGATGCCTCACTAGGAAGCCTGCTAGTTGCATATGTCATTTTTTTGTAGTTTTTGCAAATCGACTGTACATACTTAGATGTAGATGCATTCAGTAAAATTTGATGATATCCCGTTCGGACGGTTTTGCACTCACATGCTTAGCTTGCAGGTATATATTTCTGTATTTAATCTTTGCCTTAGGGGTCTTTCTAGTGTAATTAGCTAGTATAGATTTTATAGATGTTATCAGATTGTGGTAAATCCATCGTATGTAGACTAGAGCAATCACATAATTTATTTTATTGCATGCTGGCCACCTTGCTAGAATTTAACGTGTATCTTTGTTAGCATGATCTAATTGGATGTTGCATTATTGCCAGGTTAGTGTTAGATGTTACTTACCATGGCATGTGCATGTTGCTATAACTCTGGATTAATTACATATGCTTGAGTATGACTAGTAGGATGTAGTCTGGTTGCCATTGCATTTTAAATCTATGTCATCTACGTAGGTTCGCTCAATATGTTTTCTAAAATATTTCATTACCCAATTTAGAGAGATCACCATGCGTTGTACCCTAGTTAACCCAAATCCGGTACGAGTCATTCCAGTCCCGTTCTTGTACTATGTACTATTTATGCCGCATGACCGACACATATTATTTATTTGGAGCTTTCTATTTGGATTTTATTGGCGTTTATTTGAAGTTGGTATTTATTGTGGTTCATCGTTATGACGAGTAGGGAGTGACGGGAACGGGTCGAACCAGGACTACGAAGGAGGGTTTTTCGACGACAACGAAGGCATGCCCTCTCATCATATTTATCCCAGTTTTACAACTTGCATGTTATTTTATGTTTTACAAATATATGCTATTTTATTCCAGTATCTAGCGTGTCGATTGACACACCAACTTGATCTCTTTGTCGCCTTTTACTTGATACCCTGAGTAGTGATTATATATAATCCTCGATAGAGTAGAATGCTTAGCCATGCTAAATAATCATTAGGAAACTTCATGTTGCCTCTCTGGAGGAATTGATCGACCTATAGGTCAAAACACCCCTTTGAACATTTGTTGAGCTCGTTGAGCTGGGCTAGTTAGCCATTGTTGTTTCCTCTACTCTATGCTACTCTGGGTGAAACTTACCATCTAAACATGGCGCGGGCGACAGCTGGATCAGATGTTGACGGAGCGGTTGGCTGCCCTTCATTTGTTGGAGGGAACAATCCGTCGTCCGTGCCGCATAAGGATCCTGATAAGTCTTGGATTTGAAGATTGTGACAACCGTACAACCACATGCTATATGGGCACTGGCTTGGTTGAGTATGTTAGTCAGCCTTAGGTGTCGATGTCGCCGTACCGCTGATGAGGTGTCCGCCTACGGGGAACCTTCGGTACGGATGGGGGGACCGGTTTGGGGACGTACTCCGCTTCCGTGCGCCATACCCGGTGGGCATGTCACATCTTTGGGGGATCTAGCTAAAAGACCTCGTCACAAAATCCCTGTTGCTATGCTAGCGACGGCTGGTTGCAACTAGGCGAGATTGTGACATGTGGTGAAAGTGTACCACCTCCGCAGAGTTAAACCTATTCGAATAGCCGTGTCCACGGTCATGGACGACACATGAATCCTTCTTGACATACAGGAACCTGTTTTGCTATTTCCCTCTTTGCCTCCATCCTTTCCTTGGAATCTGAATCCTATGATATATGTGAGTTGTCGTGGACAGTCACATTGATGAGAAATATTACACTGAATATAAAACATGTTTTCGTCTAAAACTGCTTTTATCAAATCTAGTGTTGTATTGCAAATAAAACTGGCTTTTCCGCAAAAGAACCATATAGCCTTTCTTTGAAGCCTCATGTAGATTTAGTAGGTTTGCACGAGGGGGCATGTTGAGTACGAAATGTACTCATGGCATACTTTTGTTGATATTCAGAGTACTATGAAGATGGTGAAGACTATGGCGACTACGACGACGCTGAGGAGTGAGGCCTCGTGGACTACATCGATCGCCTGTGGCTGAGATGGAGCTACTTCGCATTTTATTATCCGCTGTGCTTTCTGGTTGTAATAAATGTCACAAGACATTACACTTTGTGGCTCAAACTTTGTAATAATTATTTTTTTGCACGTTCTGCAATGATATTTATTTCGCTGTGTCGTCAAGTTAATCCTGGATTGACGAGTAACACAGGGGGGTCGGAATGTTAAGTTCCGGTTCTCACAGTCTGTGTGTATATTTAAAAAAATGTTTAACTAAACTACTTAAAACACAAAAATCATGCAACTGTAGCTTAAGCTTTCAATTAAAATAGGAGCTACTCCCTGTACAAGAAAACACTGTAGGTAATCCAATAGAAGTCATGTTGAGATTCAGTAATATCATCATGGCTGTTATGCTGTCAACTAGTACTAACTAATGATATATCATCATGACTGAATTTACTTATTAGAAAAAAATCTCTTCCACACTGGATCTTCTTGTACTAGATGCTATTAATAAGGTTGAGTATATATGTATATATTGATTGATGAGAGAAGCATACACAATATTGTTTTTCTAATTCAATAAACTTCACTAAATACAGTAAAAGAAATATGTACCCAGAATAGAATACCTTATTTATTTTTGGAAAGGAACGCCATGTATTCCATTACTAGTACATGCCGGCTGAATCGCCAAATACAACGTCTATTACAAATTTTGTGAAATAGCCAAACCAGGATTCACATGTACCCATCCCCTCATACCAACACCATGCACAGCTAAACTGTTTTCTGCCATATTAAGACCTTCGACAAACAACAAGTTTTATAGCGTCAAAACAACTTTCTTCAGCTGAAGTTTAATTTTCTGGAACAGAGTACCTAGTGCTTTTAGTGGATGGATTAACTACCATGGAGGTATATCTCATTTGGAATACTATAAACGAGTAGCATTGCTAGCTAGCCTCCATGGCTTTTGTCAACACAAATTAATGTACGACATATAGGAATCGGAACACAACCTGCAAGGGGAGAGAAAAAAATTAACACACCACTCAGTCGGAGTGCAGGCGTTATCGTGATCGCGAATAGACCAGCACTCGTCGGAGGGAACATGGAAGTGGCGCACAGGAGGACAACGGGGCTGAGGCCGGCGGCTCCGATCCCGCCGGCGAGGAGGGCAGTGGCGTTCGAGCGGGCTGGGGCGCAGAGGAGAAGGTTGCGGGCGAGGCCCACGGTGGAACCTGCAGATGGGGAGGGCAGCGCCGTTCGACTTGCTGGGGCGGACAGATCGGAGGACGCCTCCGATTGATCTGATGTGTGGAGAGAATTGGGGGAGAGGAGCAGGAGAATAGGGGAAGTGGGTGCTGCCTCCACGCACGATTAGATATAGGTTGGAAAATTTTCAACTACGTGAGACGTGGGAACATAGATATAATCGATGGAAATAAAAGAAGTGGAGGGAAAATATAATTTTTGGTGGGAAAATTGGAGGGAGTGGACTTTCTGTGGAGGGAAAAATATTTTTCCTTTATTCACATTTAAGTTTTATATATTGTGCGACAAATATTCTGGAAGTTTAGAAAAAGCCAAAATGTTTTGCAACGGGTCTATTCAAGCCCTAGGAGTCACGTGTAAAACCAAAAAAAAAGTAGATTTAAATGCGCTAGAAGGAGGCAAAGGGGTATGGCTTTTGTGCTGAACAATATAAGGTGCATGACTATTTAGACAGGCTGCTAGCTAGGATAAAATTAGGTTCAGTCAATGAGACATAAAAAATGATGATTCAAATGCTATCTTCTACTACTACTACTACATAAATACTCCAAGTTCAGTCACCAAGATGAATTCCCCACAATCAAATCAATCTATGATGTGAACTTTGGAACAGTGACGACACGTACAGGAACCGGCAGCCGCGACCAATAGTGACAATCACTTGTGATGCAGGGAATAGGGGGCCATCTGCTAGGGCAACAATGCTGCATCACCGATGATCGGGGAGAGGAAGCAGATCGCGGAGGAATCAAGCAGGGCGCAGGAACCTAGCCTGGCTAGTAGGAGGGGCTGTTGCACGTGCGCGAGCGGGAGGAGTGGGCCACGCGGATGCGGGCGCACGGTCGGCAAGTGCAGGGCAACACGGGCGTGTGCGAGGAGAGGAGGAGATGAAACCCAAGAGTAAGACCTAGTTTTTTTCTTTTGCAAAACAGATATGGCCTCGGTTCTAACTCTCAATCGTAAAGGTCCTGGGTAAGATAGTTCAATTCTCGCTTTCCTAGATTATATGATTTATTAATTACTAGCTCGCCTTTATCTTCCGTAATGTTTCTGTGACCCATCCACACTCGTCATGGAAGCTATCGAGGTCGTCACAGAATGTGCTAATATGTGACGGTGATTTCACGGCCGTCACGGATTTTGCGAATCCATGACGCGATGAGTAAAACGTCATATATTATGATATTTCGTGACGTTACGGATCACCGTCATGAGGATTTTCGTCACAGTATATCAAATCTCTTGTAGTGATTGCATCTTGGCTTGGATTGCGTGTTCGCGGTAGGAAATTTTTTGTTTTCTATGCAACGTTATCCTACAGTGGTATCAGAGCCGTGTCTATGCATAGATGGTTGCACGAGTAGAACACAATGGTTTGTGAGCGTTGATGCTCTTGTTATCTTTAGTTTGAGTACTTTGCATCTTCGTGGCATAGTGGGATGAAGCGGCTCGGACTAACTTTACATGACCGCGTTCATGAGACTTGTTCCTCGTTCGACATGCAACTTGTATTGCATAAGAGGCTTTGCGGGTGTCTGTCTCTCCTACTATAGTGAAGATTCAATTTACTCTTCTATTGAAAACATTAGTATCAACGTTGTGGTTCATGTTCGTAGGTAGATTAGATCTCTCTCGAAAACCCTAAACCACGTAAAATATGCAAACCAAATTAGAGACGTCTAACTTGTTTTTGCAGGGTTTGGTGATGTGATTTGGCCATAATGTGATGATGAATATGTATGAGATGATCATTATTGTATTGTGGCAACCGGCGAGAGCCTTATGGTTGTCTTTAAATTTCATGTTGAGTAGTATTTCAAAGTAGTTGTAATAGTTGCTACATGGAGGACAATCATGAAGACGGCGCCATTGACCTTGACGCTACGCCGACGATGATGGAGATCATGCCCGAAGATGATGGGGATCATGTCCGTACTTTGGAGATGAAGATCAAAGGCACAAAGACAAAAGGGCCATATCATATCACATATGAACTGCATGTGATGTAAATCCTTTTATGCATCTTATTTTACTTAGATCGCGACGGTAGCATTATAAGATGATCCCTCACTAAAATCTCAAGATAATGAAGTGTTCATCCTTAGTAGCACCGTTGCCAAGACTTGTCGTTTCAAAGCATCTCGTGATGATCGGGTGTGATAGAATCAACAAGTGCATACAACGGGTGCAAGACAGTTTTGCACATGCGGATACTAAGGTGGCCTTGACGAGCCTAGAATGTACAGACATGGTCTCGGAACACGTGATACCGAAAGGTAGAGCATGAATCATATGGTTGATATGATGAACACTTTGAGTGTTCGCTATTGAAATCACACCTTGTCTCGTGATGATCGGACATAGGTGCGGTGGATTTGGTTCGTGTGATCACTAAGACAATGCGAGGGATATTGTTTTGAGTGGGAGTTCACCTAGATTTTTAATTATGTTGAATTAAAATTTGAACTCAATTTGTCATAAACTTAGTCTAAACTTTTGCAAATATATGTTGTAGAGATGGCGTCCCCAATAAATTTTAACCAGTTCCTAGAGAAAGAAAAACTTAAGAGCAACGGTAGCAACTTCACCGACTGGTTCCGTCATGTGAGGATCTTCCTCTCTGGCGGAAATCTGCAATATGTGCTTGATGCACCGCTAGGTGACCCTCCTGCGAAACCGAAACCGATGAAGTAAAAGTCTGTTTACGAGACTCGGAAAACTCGGTACTCTCAAGTTCAGTGTGCCATCCTGTGCAGTCTGGAATCCGATCTTCAAAAACGTTTTGAGCACCACGATCCTCATGAGTTGATGAATGAGCTGAAAGCTATATTCAAGACTCATGCGGCCGTGGAATGCTATGAAGCATCGAAACATTTCTTCAGCCGTATGATGGAAGAAGGCAGCTCCATTAGTGAGCACATGCTCGCCATGACCGGGCATGCGAAGAAACTCAGTGACTTGGGAATAGTGATTCCTAACAGACTGGGGATTAATCGTGTCCTTCAATCACCGCCACCAAGTTACAAGAACTTTGTGATGAACTACAATATGCGGAACATGAACAAGGAGTTACTCTGAACTTTTTGGCATGCTAAAAGCTGCCGAGATTGAGATCAAGAAAGAGCACCAAGTGTTGATGGTCAAAAGACCACCGGCTTCAAGAAACAGGGCAAGTCTAAGGGAAAATTCAAGAAGGGTGGCAAGAAAGCTGCCACGCCTCCTATGAAACCTAAGAACGGCCCTAAGCCTGATGCTGAGTGCTATTACCGCAAGGAGAAGGGACACTGGAAGCGTAATTGCTCCAAGTATCTGGCTGATCTAAAGAGCGGCCTTGTCAAGAAGAAGAAAGAAGGTATATCTGATATACATGTTATAGATGTTTATCTCACTCGGTTCTCGTTCTAGTACCTGGGTATTTGATACTGGTTCGGTTGCTCATATTTGTAACTCGAAATAGGAACTAAAGAATAAACGAAGACTACTGAAAGATGAAGTGACGATGCGCGTTGGAAATGGATCCAAAGTCGATGTGATCGCTGTCGGCACACTTCCTATACATCTACCTTCGGGATTAGTTTTAAGCCTAAATAATTGTTATTTTGTACCCGCGTTGAGCATGAACATTATATCTGGATCTTGTTTAATGCAAGACGGTTATTCATTCAAGTCTGAGAATAATGTTTGTTCTATTTTTATGAATAATATCTTTTATGGTCGAGCACCACAAAAGAATGGCTTATTTCTGTTAGATCTCGATAGTAGTGATACACATATACATAACATTGATGCTAAGCGAATTAAATTGAATGATAATTCTACTTATATGTGGCACTGTCGTCTTGGTCATATTGGAGTGAAACGCATGAAGAAACTCCATACCGATGGATTACTTGAATCACTTGACTTTGAGTCACTTGATAGATGCGAAGCATGTCTAATGGGAAAAATGACTAAGACTCCATTTTCTGGTATGATGGAGCGAGCTACTGACTTATTGGAAATCATACGTACCGATGTGTGCGGATCAATGAGCGTAGCATCGCGCGGTGGTTATCCTTATGTTCTAACCTTAACAGATGATCTGAGTAGATATGGGTATATCTATTTCATGAAACATAAATCCGAAACTTTCGAGAAGTTTAAGGAATTCCAAAGTGAAGTAGAAAATCAACGTAACAAGAAGATTAAATTTCTACGATCTGATCGTGGAGGTGAATATCTAAGTTATGAGTTTGGCATGCATTTAAAGAAATGCGGAATACTTTCACAATTGACACCGCCGGGAACACCTCAACGTAACGGTGTGTCCGAACGTCGTAATCGAACTCTCTTAGATATGGTTCGTTCTATGATGTCTCTTACTGATTTGCCGTTATCATTTTGGAGTTATGCATTAGAGACAGCTACATTCACTTTAAATAGATCACCATCAAAATCCGTAGAAACGACACCGTATGAATTATGGTTTAATAAGAAACCTAAGCTGTCGTTCCTGAAAGTATGGGGTTGCGAAGCCTATGTAAAGAAGTTACAACCGGACAAGCTAGAACCCAAAGCGGAGAAATGCATCTTCATAGGATACCCTAAGGAAACTATAGGGTATACTTTCTATCACAAATCCGAAGGCAAAATCTTTGTTGCTAAGAACGGAACCTTTCTTGGGAAAGAATTTCTCACTAAAGAAGTGACTGGAAGAAAAGTAGAACTCGATGAGATTGATGAATCTATACTCGTTGATCAGAGTAGCGCAAGATCGGAAGTTGTACCTGTATCGCCTACACCGGCAACAGAGGAAGCTAATGATAATGATCATGAAACTTCGAACGAGGAAACTCATCGAACCTCGCAGATCGACAAGGGAACATACCACTCCTGATTGGTATGATCCTTGTCTAAATGTCATGATTGTGGATAACAATGATGAGGACCCTGCGACGTATGAAGAAGCGATGATGAGCCCAGATTCCAACAAATGGCAAGAAGCCATGAAATCCGAAATGGGATCCATGTATGATAACAAAGTATGGACTTTGGTAGACTTACCTCGATAGCCGAAAGGTCGTCGAGAATAAATGGATCTTCAAGAGAAAAACAGATGCCGATGGTAATATTATTGTCTATAAAGCTCGACTTGTCGCAAAGGGTTTCCGACAAATTCAAGGAGTTGACTACGATGAGACTTTCTCACCTGTAGCGAAGCTAAAATCTGTGAGGATTTTGTTAGCAATAGCTGCATTTTTCGATTATGAGATTTGGCGTATGGATGTCAAAACGGCGTTCCTTAATGGAGACATTGAGGAAGAGTTGTATATGGTACAACCCAAAGGTTTTGTCGATCCTAAAAATGCCGACAAAGTATGAAAACTTCAGACGCTCAATCTATGGACTCGAAGCAAGCATCGAGAAGTTGGAACCGACGCTTTGATAAGGTGATCAAAGACTTCGGGTTTATACAAGTGTCATGGAGAGGCCTGTATTTACAAGAAAGTGAGTGGGAGCTCCGTAGCATTCCCGATATTATATGTAGATGACATATTATTGATCGGGAATGATATAGAACTATTAAGCAGATGTTAAAGGTTATTTGAATAATAGTTTTTCAATGAAAGACCTTGGTGAAGCATCGTATATATTAGGCATCAAGATTTATAGAGATAGATCAAGACGCCTAATAGGGCTATCATAGAGTACATACCTGGACAAGATTCTAAAGAAGTTTAGAATGGACGAAAGTAAGAAAGGGTTCTTACCTATATTACTAGTGCAAGGTCTTGAGTAAGACTCAAGGACCAGCTACGGCAGTAAGAAAGAGAAAGGATGAGTAATATCCCCTATGCCTCGGCAGTAGGATCTATCATGTATGCCATGCTATGTACTAGACCGGATATAGCACATGCTGTTAGTTTGACTAGCAGATATCAAAGTGATCCAGGAATGGAACACTGGACAGCGGTCAAGAATATCCTGAAGTACTTGAAAAGAACTAAGGATATGTTTCTTTGTTATGGAGGTGACCAAGAGCTCGTTATAAGTGGTTACACCGATGCAAGTTGGAACACTGATCCTGATGACTCTAAGTCACGAGTCCGGGTACGTGTTTATATTGAATGGTGCTGCGAGTAAGCTGGGCAAGCTCGAAGCGATGCACGGTGGCGAAGTCTTCAACGAATCGAGTACATAGCGGCTTCGCAGGCTTCATCAGAAGCGGTATGGATGAAGAGGTTCATTGTAGAGCTCGGTGTGGTTCCTAGTGCATTGGACACATTAATCATTTACTGTGATAACATGGGTGCCATCGCCAATGCACAAGAGCCAAGGTCACACAAGAGGCTGAAGCATATCAAGCTGCGTTACCACTCGATTCGCGAGTACATCGAAGATGGAGAAGTAAAGATTTGCAAAGTACACACTGATCTGAATGTAGCAGAGCCGTTGACTAAAGCTCTCCCTAGGGCAAAGCATGACCAACACCGTAATGCCATGGGTGTTAGGTATATTACAATGTAATCTAGATTATTGACTCTAGTGCAAGTGGGAGACTCGAAGGAGATATGCCCTAGAGGCAATAATAAAGTGGTTATTATTTATATCTTTATGTTTATGATAAATGTTTATATATCATGCTATAATTGTATTAACCGAAACATTAGTACATGTGTGATATGTAGACAAACAAAGAAGTCCCTAGTATGCCTCTTAACTATCTTGTTGATTAATGGATGATTAGTTTCATAATCATGAACATTGGATGTTATTAATAACAAGGTTATATCATTGTATGAATGATGTAATGGAAACACCCAATTAAGCGTAGCATAAGATCTCGTCATTAAGTTATTTGCTATAAGCTTTCGATACATAGTTACCTAGTCCTTATGACCATGAGATCATGTAAATCACTTATACCGGAAAGGTACTTTGATTACACCAAACGCCACTCGCGTAAATGGGTGGTTATAAAGGTGGGATTAAGTATCCGGAAAGTATGAGTTGAGGCATATGGATCAACAGTGGGATTTGTCCATCCCGATGACGGATAGATATACTCTGGGCCCTCTCGGTGGAATGTCGTATAATGTCTTGCAAGCATATAAATGAGTTCATAAGAGACCACATACCACGGTACGAGTAAAGAGTACTTGTCAGGAGACGAGGATGAACAAGGTATATAGTGATACCGAAGATCAAACCTCGGACAAGTAAAATATCGCGTGACAAAGGGAATTGGTATTGTATGTGAATGGTTCATTCGATCACTAAAGTCATCGTTGAATATGTGGGAGCCATTATGGATCTCCAGATCCCGCTATTGGTTATTGGTCGGAGTGAGTACTCAACCATGTCCGCATAGTTCACGAACCGTAGGGTGACACACTTAAAGTTGGATGTTGAAATGGTAGAACTTGAATATGGAATGGAGTTCGAATATTTGTTCGGAGTCCCGGATGAGATCCCGGACATCACGAGGAGTTTCGGAATGGTCCGGAGAATAAGATTCATATATAGGATGTCATTTTATGTGAATTAAAATGATGCGGAAGGTTCTATGGAAGGTTCTAGAAGGTTCTAGAAAAGTCCGGAAGAAACCACCAAGGAAGGTGGAGTCCCGGTGGGACTCCACCTCCATGGCCGGCCAACCCTAGTGGGGGAGGAGTCCCAAGTGGACTCCCCCTTAGGGGTCGGCCACCCCCCCCATATGGAAGGGGGGAATCCCACCCCAAGTGGGATTCCCACCCTAGGTAGGTTTCCTTTTCATATGGAAGGTTTTGGTTTCGGGTCTTATTCGAAGACTTGGAGTCCAACACTTGGGGTTCCACCTATATAATGAGGGGCCAAGGGAGGGGGCCGGCCACCCCAAGACCACAAGATGGCCGCCCCATTGAAGTGGCCGGCCACCCCCTCCCAAACCCTAGCCGCCACCTCTCCTCCATATCTCCCGCGTAGCTTTAGCGAAGCTCCGCCGGAGTTCTCCACCGCCACCGACACCACGCCGTCGTGCTCGTCGGATTCAAGAGGAGCTACTACTTCCGCTGCCCGCCGGAACGGGAGGTGGACGTCGTCTTCATCAACAACCGAACGTGTGACCGAGTACGGAGGTGCTGCCTGTTCGTGGCGCCGGAAGCGATCGTGATCAAGATCTTCTACGCGCTTTGCAAGCGGCAAGTGAACGTCTACCGCAGCAACAAGAGCCTCATCTTGTAGGCTTTGGAATCTCTTCAAGGGTGAGACTCGATACCCCCTCGTTGCTACCGTCTTCTAGATTGCATCTTGGCTTGGATTGCGTGTTCGCGGTAGGAAAAATTTTGTTTTCTATGCAACGTTATCCTACAGTGCCATTACATCAGGTAACAAACAATCTGCTGAAACGACCCTTCTGAACTCATGCATGAATGTTTCTTGCAGTATTTTTGCAGTGAGAGCTTCGAGTGGCCACACACCTTCACAATCATGTTTTGCTAAATATGCTGTAATATAGAAGCCACCTTGTCTTGTGTCTGTTGATGCTTTGAGCGTCCATGGACAACCATCTGAACATACAACATTTAGTCTTGTTTTATCATTCTTCACCTTTCTGATAGGGATTCTATTTCTTATGCTATATGCAGCCAATGCTTTCCTAAGCTCCTCCACACCACTGAAAGTCATTCCTACTTTGAAGGTTGGATTAGCCATGTCTATCTCTGGATCGAAAGGTTTGAACTTGTTCTTTAAATGCTGCCTCTCTTCATTGCCAAGATTAAGGTCCTCATCATCAAGGGCAACCTCATTCTCTCTTTCATCAAAGAATTCCTTCTCATTGTAATCATTCAAAGAGGTGTCAATATTTTCAGAAAAGAGATCATCATCCCCTCTTCTACATTGTAGTCACTATCATAGAAGTCACTGTCTTGTTCACTATCACTGTCATCTAGATGCACTTCCTCTGGAACAAATTATGGTGATTTCCCCTTATCTGCAAACAACACATCTGAACTAGAAGATGGACTAGTCGTTGTATCAAATATTCTTGGCAATTTCTTGGGCTGATGACAAGAGGCAAATTAGGTACACCATTCAGTATCACATCGTCCCTTATATTTCTTAGGAAATTGGTGTGATCTACGAACAGAGCAAGTATCTTCACAGTCCGGCTAGCCTTGATCATTTCAACACGATCAACATCACACTCTATCGGTACCAGTCCATCTCGTTATGTCTTTCCCAGGATAACACCAGTAGACATGCAGTTTTCCATCCCTCACATACCCCAATCTTGTCAATATTTCATCAATCCAAAGACAGGACCAAGTTTCAGCATTGCAATAGTCGAAGACTCGTAGATGAACAGGATACATATTGCGGATTATCGCGCAAACTACGGAAGAGTTCATTGTGCACAACCTCTACCGAGAAGAAGTCAGATTCTTCGGCTCCGTAGAACACTCGCATGAAACGAGAAAGAATCGAAACTGGTAACAACTACTATTGCATCAAAGCATACACACATGTGAGATTCAGAGACGTGGCCAAAATTCAGAACTTTTTAAAGACTTGCTTAAAAACTCCAGATAGGTGATCGCAATTTAGAACTTGACCACAAAATCTCAATTTTAATGCCAGAAAATGCTACAGATTGCTGCAAACAATGTGTATCCACTTAATAATCTCTAAAACCAACAATTTTATGCAATTTTTGTGCTCCAACAAATCAACAAAATAGACTACAGGAAACAAAATACACACAACCGACGAAATCCATGAATTTTATTGGCTGTGATCGCTGCGCGTCTGCAAGTACACGGCCATGGTTTTTCTGCAGCATGAAGGCCATCCACCGTAGCTGTACTCGTGGCCACAGCCCATCTATCCCCAACAAACAAGAACGAAATTCTGTTTCTGAACTAAACTTACAGATTGTGAACCAGTTCAGAGGGCTTGATCTGCAGAGTGCAAAGGGAAACGTGATCTGACCTAACACGTACGGATTGTGAACCAGTTCACACAATGCCCAAATAAACTTAATTCAGTACAGATCGTCATCGCCAAGGCACACGGCCATGGTCTTCGTCGCCAACAGAGACAACGAGGAGAGAGTTTCTGGGCGAAAACGGGGCTCACCATAGTCGGGCCGGTCTTCCCTCCACTCGCGCTCGCGCATGACCGCCGGCATCGGAGCTCCGGAACGTCCGCGAGGACCTCGAGGTGGCGCCGGAGTTGGGGGCGAAAGGAAACCACGGCAGGGTCGGGGAAAAAGAAATCGAGAGGAGTAAACGGTGTCTCCTTCCGCTAAATCAGCGCAGGCAGATGTGGAAGGACCCGGTGATGCATATTTCAGGATTTCGGGGACCCTAGTGCAAAATTACTGATGAGAGATCATTAGCCACCATGGCAGTACACATGTCGGCATCAAATTGGCCAAGGACCTAATCTGCACAGATTAGCAAGTTGATGGATGGTCGGTGCTCCTCTTTCAAGTTAGCGGACTAAACTTCACGTCAAGGACAAGTTCTAGGACTAATAGTGCATATACCTCTCAAAACCGTGATTCCGATAGTAGCGGCCTAGCACCAAATGGAGTTAGACCGATCTGGAACGTCATTTGGAGAGGAAAAGTGCGGCCTAAGATTCGAGTATTCAGCTGGAGAGTGGCTACAAACACATTATCAAAGAGAAAAAATAAACATAGGAGAACCCTTGAGATAAATAACCAATGTGTGATCTGTGGGAAAGAGGCCGAAGACGCGCACCACGCCACGGTTCGGTGCACAAAGGCCTCAGCTCTTCGCCATGCTATGCACAAGCACTGGACACTGCCCGGCGATAAGTCCTTCAGATACATGGGCAACGGTCGGTTTCAAATCCTCATTGGACATAACGATGAACTAACGGAATCAAGGATTCTAATGCTGTTTTGGAGGGCATAATACGTTTGGAATGATGTTATCCATGGGAAGGGGTGTGAGACAACTGCCCACTCTGTCTCCTTCCTTTTGTCTTATGATAGGGATAAAACCATGCTTGGAATCTGCGTCTCCCCCGGTCTGCCCTCTCCTCCCTCCCTCGCCCCACCTCCGATCACTTCCCCTACTAATCACCGCCACCACCGATATACCGCGCGCTCAATGCTTCCGCTTTGAGAATGCGTGGATCCTCGACCCCCTCTTCCTCCCCACCACCCTCCCTCTCTGGTTCCGTCCCGCTATGGTTGCGGATGTTGCGATTGACATCAACGCCCGTCTGAAATCCCTCCGCTTTGCAGCTAAGGTTTGGAAAAGGAAACACCGTTATACACCTCTCCTTGAGAATGACTGTTCTTTTATTCTTGATTTGTTGGATTTTTCTGAGGAACTCAGACCTCTCTCGCAAGGGGAATTGTCTTTGCGTGATGAGTACAGGACCCGGCTTTGCGAGCTCATCCTCGCCCGAGCAGCTTACTGCAAGCAGAGGGGCATATTCAGGGCGGTGGCGGAGGGGGACAAGAACACTCGTTTCTTCCATGCCCGCGCCTCCCAACGCCTGCGTCGGAACCACATCCGCGCCCTGGACGTGGATGGAGCCTTGGTGGTGTCTCATGATGCGAAGGCTACGGTGCTCCATGATACGTCTCCGACGTATCGATAATTTCTTATGTTCCATGCCACATTATTGATGATATCTACATGTTTTAGGCATACTTTATGATGATTTTATGCGTTTTCCGGAACTAACCTATTGACGAGATGCCGAAGGGCCAGTTGCTGTTTTCTGCTGTTTTTGGTTTCAGAAATCCTAGTAAGGAAATATTCTCGGAATCGGACGAAATCAACGCCCAACATCTTAGAATCCCCGGGAGCTTCCAGAACACCCGAGAGTCGCCAGAGAGGACCCACAGGGGGCCCACACATGGGGCTGGCGCGGCCCAGGCCCTGGCCGCACCGCCCTATTGTCTGGTGGCCCCAGACCCCTTCTGACGCCGCCTCTTCGCCTATAAGAAGCCCCTCGACCTAAAACCTCGATACGGGAAAAGCCACGGTACGAGAAACCTTCCAGAGCCGCTGCCATCGCGAAGCCAAGATCTGGGGGATAGGAGTCTCTGTTCCGGCACGCCGCCGGGACGGGGAAGTGCCCCCAGAAGGCTTCTCCATCGATACCGCTGCCATCTCCACCGCCATCTTCATCAACGCTGCTGTCTCCCATGAGGAGGGAGTAGTTCTCCATCGAGGCTAAGGGCTGTACCGGTAGCTATGTGGTTAATCTCTCTCCTATGCACTTCAATACAATGATCTCATGAGCTGCCTTACATGATTGAGATTCATATGAGTTTTGTATCACAATTCATCTATGTGCTACTCTAGTGATGTTATTAAAGTACTCTATTCCTCCTGCATGATGTAATGTGGACAGTGTGTGCATCTTGTAGTACTTGGCGTAGTTTATGATTGTGATCTCTTGTAGATTATGAAGTTAACTATTGCTATGATGGTATTGATGTGATCTATTTGGTTATGTTGATCTATCTTGCACTCTAAGGTTATTTAAATATGAACATTGAATATTGTGGAGCTTGTTAACTCCGGCATTGAGGGTTCGTGTAATCCTACACAATTAGTGGTGTTCATCATCCAACAAGAGGGTGTAGAGTTAGCATTTATCTATTCTGTTATGTGATCAATGTTGAGAGTGTCCACTAGTGAAAGTATAATCCCTAGGCCTTGTTCCTAAATACTGCTATCGCTGCTTGTTTACTGTTTTACTGCGTTTCTACTGCCTGCAATATTACCACCATCATCCACCCGCCAGTCCTGGATAGCAAAGCACTTTTCTGGTGTTGTTGCTACTGCTCATACTTATTCATACCACCTGTATTTCACTATCTCTTCGCCGAACTAGTGCACCTATTAGGTGTGTTGGGGACACAAGAGACTTCTTGCTTTGTGGTTGCGGTGGTTGCTTGAGAGGGATATCTTTGACCTCTTCCTCCCCGAGATCGATAAACCTTGGGTGATCCACTTAAGGGAAACTTGCTCGTTGTTCTACAAACCTCTCGCTCTTGGAGGCCCAACACTTGTCTACAAGAATAGAAGCTCCCGTAGACATCAAGCACTTTTTCGGCGCCGTTGTCGGGGAGGAAAGGTAAAAGGCACTCATACTCCGGTTCCAGGTAACATTACTTTTCTGGCGCCATTGTGTGTGTGCTCGAAGCTATTTCCTTTAGATCCTGCAATTGCATCTTTTTGTTTCTTGTTTACACTAGTATGGCATAATGGACAATAATGAGCTTCTTATTTTATTTCCTGATTTAAGACATGGATGGTTTGATCCAAAAATTAAAAAACCCATGGAACATATTAGTATGAACACTTTGAACACCATTGTTGCTAATGATATGGAAAATTCTAAGCTTGGGGAAGTTGGTTTTGATGAGCATAATCTTTTTAGTCCGCCAAGTATTGAGGAGAAAATTTACTTTGATGATACTTTGCCTCCTATTTATGATGATTATAATGATAGTAGTCTTTTGGTGCCACCTGTTATGGAGGATAAATTTGATTATGATTACAATATGCCTCCTATATTTGATGATAGCTACTTTGTTGAATTTGCTCCCACTACAACTAATAAAATTGATTATGCTATTGTGGAGAGTAATAATTTTATGCATGAGACTCATGATAAGAATGCTTTATGTGATAGTTATATTGTTGAGTTTGCTCATGATGCTACTGAAAGTTATTATGAGAGAGGAAAATATGGTTGTAGAAATTTTCATGTTACTAAAATGCCTCTCTATGTGCTGAAATTTTTGAAGCTATACGTGTTCTATCTTCCTATGCTTGTTACTTTGCTCTTTACGAACTTGTTTATTTACAAGATTCCTTTTCATAGGAAGCATGTTAGACTTAAATGTGTTTTGAATTTGCTTCTTGATGCTCTCTTTTGCTTCCAATACTATTTCTTGCGAGTGCATCATTAAAACTGCTGAGCCCATCTTAATGGCTATAAAGAAAGAACTTCTTGGGAGATAACCCATGTGTTTATTTTACTACAGCACCTTTATTTTATATTTGAGTCTTGGAAGTTGTTACTACTGTAGCAACCTCTCCTTATCTTAGTTTTGTTGCATTGTTGTGCCAAGTAAAGTCGTTGATAGTAAGGTTCATACTAGATTTGGATTACTGCGCAGAAACAGATTTCTTTACTGTCACAAATCTGGGCCAAATTCTCTGTAGGTAACTCAGAAAATTATGCCAATTTACGCGAGTGATCCTCAGATATGTACGCAACTTTCATTCAATTTGAGCATTTTCATTTGATCAAGTCTGGTGCCTCAATAAAATTCGTCTTTACGGACTGTTCTGTTTTGACAGATTCTGCCTTTTATTTCGCATTGCCTCTTTTGCTATGTGGGATGGATTTCTTTGTTCCATTAACTTCCAGTAGCTTTAGGCAATGTCCAGAAGTGTTAAGAATGATTGTGTCACCTCTGAACATGTGAGTTTTTGATTATGCACTAACCCTCTAATGAGTTTGTTTCGAGTTTGGCGTGGAGGAAGTTTTCAAGGGTCAAGAGAGGAGGATGATACAATATGATCAAGGAGAGTGAAAGCTCTAAGCTTGGGGATGCCCCGGTGGTTCATCCCTGCATATTTTAAGAAGACTCGAGCATCTAAGCTTGGGGACGCCCAAGGCATCCCCTTCTTCATTGACAAAACTATCAGGTTCCTTCTCTTGAAACTATATTTTTATTCGGTCACATCTTATGTACTTTACTTGGAGCGTCTGTATGTTTTTGTTTTTGTTTTTGTTTGAATAAATGATTGTTTGGGAGAGAGACACGCTCCGCTGGTTCATATGAACACATGTGTTCTTAGCTTTTAATTTTCATGGCGAAGGTTGAAACTGCTTTGTTAATTGTTATATGGTTGGAAACGGGAAATGCTACATGTAGTAATTCTAAAATGTCTTGGATAATGTGATACTTGGCAATTGTTGTGCTCATGTTTAAGCTCTTGCATCATATACTTTGCACCTATTAATGAAGAAATACATAGAGCTTGCTAAAATTTGGTTTGCATAATTGGTCTCTCTAAGGTCTAGATAATTTATAGTAAAGAGTTTGAACAACAGGGAAGACGGTGTAGAGTCTTATAATGTTTACAATATGTCTTTTATGTGAGTTTTGCTGCATCGGTTCATCCTTGTGTTTGTTTCAAATAGCCTTGCTAGCCTAAACCTTGTATCGAGAGGGATTACTTCTCATGCATCCAAAATCCTTGAGCCAACTACTATGCCATTTGTGTCCACCATACCTACCTACTACATGGTATTTCTCCGCCATTCCAAAGTAAATTGCTTGAGTGCTACCTTTAAATTTCTATCCTTCACCTCCGCAATATATAGCTCATGGGACAAATAGCCTAAAAACTATTGTGGTATTGAATATGTACTTATGCACTTTATCTCTTATTAAGTTGCTTGTTGTGCGATAACCATGTTCCTGGGGACGCCATCAACTACTCTTTGTTGAATATCATGTGAGTTGCTATGCATGTCCATCTTGTCTGAAGTAAGGGAGATTTACCGCTAGAATGGTTAGAGCATGCATAATGTTAGAGAAGAGCATTGGGCCGCTAACTAAAGCCATGATCCATGGTGGAAGTTTCAGTTTTGGACAAATATCCTCGATCTCATATGAGAAAATTGATAATTGTTGAATGCTTACGCATTAAAGAGGAGTCCATTATCTGTTATCTATGTTGTCCCGGTATGGATGTCTAAGTTGAGAATAATCAAAAGCGAGAAATCCAATGCGAGCTTTCTCCTTAGACCTTTGTACAGGCGGCATAGAGGTACCCCTTTGTGACACTTGGTTAAAACATATGTATTGCGATGATAATCCAGGTAATCCGAGCTAATTAGGACAATGTGCGGGCACTATTAGTATACTATGCATGAGACTTGCAACTTGTAGGATATAATTTACATGATGCATATGCTTTATTACTACCGTTGACAAAATTGTTTCTTGCTTTCAAAACCAAAACTCTAGCACAAATATAGCAATCAATGCTTCCCTCTGCGAAGGGCCATTCTTCTACTTTTATGTTGAGTCAGTTTACCCATTTCTCTCTATCTTGGAAGCAAACACTTGTGTTAACTGTGCATTGATTCTTACATACTTGCTTATTGCACTTGTTATATTGCTTTGCATTGACAACTATCCATGAGATATACATGTTACAAGTTGAAAGCAACCGCTGAAACTTAATCTTCCATTGTGTTGCTTCAATGTCTTTACTTTGAATTTATTGCTTTATGAGTTAACTCTTATGCAAGACTTATTGATGCTTGTCTTGAAGTACTATTCATGAAAAGTCTTTGCTTTATGATTCAATTGTTTACTCATTGCATTACCATTGTTTTGATCGCTGCATTCATTACATATGCTTTACAATAGCATGATCAAGGTTATGATGGCATGTCACTCCAGAAATTATCTTTGTTATCGTTTACCTGCTCGGGACGAGCAGAAACTAAGCTTGGGGATGCTGATACGTCTCCGACGTATCGATAATTTCTTATGTTCCATGCCACATTATTGATGATATCTACATGTTTTATGCATACTTTATGATGATTTTATGCGTTTTCCGGAACTGACCTATTGACGAGATACCGAAGGGCCAGTTGCTGTTTTCTGCTGTTTTTGGTTTCAGAAATCCTAGTAAGGAAATATTCTCGGAATCGGACGAAATCAACGCCCAGCATCTTAGAATCCCCGGGAGCTTACAGAACACCCAAGAGTCGTCAGAGAGGACCCACAGGGGGCCCACACATGGGGCTGGCGCGGCCCAGGCCCTGGCCGCGCCGCCCTATTGCCTGGTGGCCCCAGACCCCTTCTGACGCCGCCTCTTCGCCTATAAGAAGCCCCTCGACCTAAAACCTCTATACAGGAAAAGCCACGGTACGAGAAACCTTCCAGAGCCGCCGCCATCACGAAGCCAAGATCTGGGGGACAGGAGTCTCTGTTCCGGCACGCCGCCGGGACGGGGAAGTGCCCCCGGAAGGCTTCTCCATCGACACCGCTGCCATCTCCACCGCCATCTTCATCAACGCTGCTGTCTCCCATGAGGAGGGAGTAGTTCTCCATCGAGGCTAAGGGCTGTACCGGTAGCTATGTGGTTAATCTCTCTCCTATGTACTTCAATACAATGATCTCATGAGCTGCCTTACATGATTGAGATTGATATGAGTTTTGTATCACAATTCATCTATGTGCTACTCTAGTGATGTTATTAAAGTACTCTATTCCTCCTGCATGATGTAATGTAGACAGTGTGTGCATCATGTAGTACTTGGCGTAGTTTATGAATGTGATCTCTTGTAGATTATGAAGTTAACTATTGCTATGATGGTATTGATGTGATCTATTTGGTTATTATGATCTATCTTGCACTCTAAGGTTATTTAAATACGAACACTGAATATTGTGGAGCTTGTTAACTCCGGCATTGAGGGTTCGTGTAATCCTACACAATTAGTGGTGTTCATCATCCAACAAGAGGGTGTAGAGTTAGCATTTATCTATTCTGTTATGTGATCAATGTTGAGAGTGTCCACTAGTGAAAGTATAATCCCTAGGCCTTGTTCCTAAATATCGCTATCGCTGCTTGTTTACTTGTTTTACTGCGTTTCTACTGCTCGCAATATTACCACCATCATCCACCCGCCAGTCCTGGATAGCAAAGCACTTTTCTGGTGTTGTTGCTACTGCTCATACTTATTCATACCACCTGTATTTCACTATCTCTTCGCCGAACTAGTGCACCTATTAGGTGTGTTGGGGACACAAGAGACTTCTTGCTTTGTGGTTGCAGGGTTGCTTGAGAGGGATATCTTTGACCTCTTCCTCCCTGAGATCGATAAACCTTGGGTGATCCACTTAAGGGAAACTTGCTGTTGTTCTACAAACCTCTGCTCTTGGAGGCCCAACATTGTCTACAAGAATAGAAGCTCCCGTAGACATCACTCCACTCCTTCTACGCCGCCCTCCTCGGTCGCTCGACGAAGCCGACCTGGGATTTCGACGTCGAGGCCCTCTACGCCGACGCTCCCCGGGCTGATTTCGGCCCACTGGTCGCCTCGTTTGGCGATACGGAGATTCGCGCTGCGGTGGATGGCATGGACCGGGGGAGCGCTCCTGGACCGGACGGCTTCGGGCCCAGCTTCTTCCGCGCGGCGTGGGCGGATGTTGCACCCCATGTGCGCCGCCTCTTCGACCAATTCCACGTGGGCTGGGCCGACATTGGCAGCATCAACAGGGCCCATGTGGTCCTGCTGCCAAAGAAGGACGACATCATCGCCCCCAGCTCGTACCGCCCAGTTTCGCTCCAAAATTGCTCCCTCAAGATGATCTGCAAAGCTCTCACGTCTCGCCTCTAGCTGCAGATCGAGGGGCTGGTCGACATCGACCAAACTGGTCTCCTTGCGGGCAGGAGCACATCCGAGAACTTTGTCTACGCCACCGAGCTGCTTCAGACTTGCTTTCGGCGCAAGGTGCCGTGCCTCGTCCTGAAGCTCAATTTTGCGAAGGCTTTCGACTCGATCGAGTGGGCGAGTCTGCGGCGGATCCTTCTGGTGCGGGGCTTCCCGGCGGTCTGGTGTGATCGGATGGATCAGATCCTCACCACCTCTAGGTCTGCGATCCTGCTCAACGGGGTCCCGGGGTGGTGGATTGACCTCCGGCGGGGGCTCAGGCAGGGGGATCCCCCTCCCCTACCTCTTCCTCATCGTGGCAGACATGCTACAACGGATGATCAAGCTGGACGGGCACCTCCAGCACCCCCTCGTCGACGGCCTCCCCTGCCATGTGCTCCAGTACGCCGACGACACTCTCATCATTCTCCGGGCGGAGGAGGGTGCGGTGCACAGGATCCGGGACATCCTCGATAGCTTCTCCTGCGCCACCGGGCTCACCATCAACTTCCACAAGAGCACGGTGGTGCCCATGCACGTCGATGAGGCGGTGATGGCTATCGTTCGGGGTGTCCTCGGTTGCAGTGTTGAGGGGTTCCCCCAGACCTACCTCGACCTCCCACTGTCGGCGGACAAGCTCAAGCTGGCGGCGTTTGCACCGTTCATCGCCAAGGTGGAAAGGTACCTCTCGGGGTGGCGGGCGCTGCTCCTATCTTGGCGGGCGCTCGCACTCATCAATGCCGTCCTCGACGCCCTCCCCACTTACGCCATGGGAGCCCTCAACCTCCCCCCGGAGGTGTTGGAAGCTTTCGACCGCTGTCGTCGCGCCTTCTTCTGGGCGGCCACGGACTGCGTCTCCGGGGAGCAATGCCTCATCGCCTGGACCCTGGTTTGCCGGTCAAAGGAGGAGGGTGGACTCGGTGTTCGATCACTGCGTGATCAGAACGATTGCCTCCAGGTGAAACTCCTCCACAGGCTCCACACCGCGGCCGGACCTCATGGCCCTCGTGGGTCTGGTCTTCCTTTGGCGGGAACTCCCTCGCGACGGAGCATGGCGTGGCGCTGTGCAGGCCTCACTGGAGTGTGCTCCGTCGCCTGCTGCCGCTGTACCGCTCCATCAACAAGGTCCCCATCGGCGACGGGGAGGCCACGTCCTTCTGGTTCGACATTTGGCTCCACGTGGGTGAGCTGAGCGTGGCCTTCCCCCACCTGCTCTCCTTCTTCGCCACGCCGGAGGCCACTATCGCCCACGTCCTCGCGAGGGGCCTGGACGCTTTCCTAGCGCCCCGGCTATCGACCACTGCCTCTTCTCAGAGGGCCCTCCTCCTGGCTGATCTCGGCGCCGTCCGCTGCACGAAGGTGCATGATACTCGCTCTCTGGTGCTATGTGCCGCTCCCCATGGCCGGCTCCAGGTTGCTGAGCTTTACAAGCTATGTACCTTCAGTGGCGTGCAGTGCCCCTTCTTCGAGTTCGTCTGTCTCAACCACGCTCCGCCGCGGGTGCGGGTCTTCGCTTGGCTGTTGGTCCAGCACCGCCTCCCATCGCGTGCCAACTTGCGCTGGAAGACGATCCTGGCGGAGGATGAGAGCAGCTGCCCGCTGTGCGGAAGGGTGATTGAGACCTGCTCCTACCTCGTCTTTGGCTGCCCCTTTGCCTGGAGTTTTTGGGATGGCATCGGCGCCTCGCCGCCGCCAAGCCTGCTGGCCTCGGATGCCGCCCTAGTCTCCCTGCCCGGGGATATCCTTGCTGCTACGAGCTCCTCCTTCCGGCTGCTTTGCCTGTGGCATCTTTGGAAGCATCGGAACGGGGTGGTTTTCCAACACCTCGCCCCATCTCTGGCGCTGGTCCGCAAGTGCTGCCACGACGATGCCCTTCTCTGGAGGTGTCGCCTCCCTCTGGACCGGCGTGATGACGTGCTCTCCTGGGCCTCCTTGCTTGGAGCGTGCGGCGGTTGACTGCCCCCGCCTCTTCCCTCCTCCCTCACGTATATAGATGAAAAACTTAGTTGTGTTGGGTCCGTGTGAGTTTGTAATTACCTTCTCCCCTGGGCTAGTCTACCCCTCATAAAAATTGAAAACGAAAATTCAGGTGGGGATTTCGTCCCCCCCCCCCCCGGTGAACCTTCGAAAAAAATAGCAACAAAACCAGAGGAAATATGACCTCGTTTGGCCTTAAAGGGAAAGCTCCGATGATTCCTACCTCAGTGGCTTGCTTGGGGTCCTTGCCCTCTGACAGTTCTGACCCTGGAAGAAGGATATGGCGAGCGCCTCCGGTAGGTTGGATCAAACTCAATACTGGTGCCTACTTCCTTGGGAACGGACCTTCCAGGTGGAGCGGGAGCTATGGCGAGAGATTACAAGGGCAATGTTATCATCGCTGCTTGCACTCCGATCAGTCGATGTAGAAGTGTAGACGAAGCAGAGGCTAAGGCAACGCTGATGGTGATCAAAGTGCTGACGGGCCTGGGTGTCACGCACTTCATCCTAGAGCTGGACAACTCATTTATAGTTTCAAGTTTCAACACTTAATTGTAGTGAACCAAATAAATCTCAGCGTTGGGTAACGATCAACGAGATAAAGAAGCAAATGTTTGACGAAATTAGCTAGATCTCAGGTAGTTGTATTTGGACTTCTGCCTTGGCCGATCCTATTTGGGATATTGTAACGCAAGATGTTCTACCTCTTGGGGCATCGTTTTTGGAGCAGCGGCTAGATGGAGGTGGATCTTGATGGTGTGGTGTTCATCTACCACGTTGTCGTTGATGATTCTCGGCGGCGTGGAGCTGCGGGGGGTCGAAGACGGGCGAGGACTGCTGGACGCGTGCAGGATGGCGGGGCCGTCTGGCGTCATGGTGGCATCGATGGCGGGTCTTGCAAGGTTAATGCGATGATCTCTCTTGAAGATGGAGTCGAGGAAGACGGCGGTAGCAACTTCTGTGGCGTGTGCGTTGGCATGCGCGGAGAGTCTGCTTGACTGGATGCGCTTCTCACCTGCTATTGGGCGGTTTGGGAAGGCATTTGGTTTTTGGATGATGTCAGTTGGTGTATTGTTACCCCCTTCATCCCACTGTAAGTCTAGTAAGGTGGCTTCGAGGTTGATTTTTGTATTGCTTCTTGTAAGGTTTGCGAATAATCTAATAAAAAGCCGTGTGCATCCTTTGGATGCAGAAGCTGGGGCGATTTTTCCCCCATTTCGAAAAAAAACGCAATATAATGCTCTCTTACCTCAACAAAAAAAAAAGGCCGGGACAGGAAACAGCACGCCGTCCACCCGGTCCGCCGTGTACAGAAGAGGATGGGTCGTTGCTCAGGGGGAAAAGGAGAGGGGACAGAGCCAGACCACAGCAGTGGAGTGGAGCGATGACGACGGAGAGCAGCGCCCGTTCTGACAGCGGGCAGCGACAACCATGAGCGGCGCGGCGCCCCTTCGACACCAGGGACGGGCGCGGCGGACGGCGGACAGACGCGGCCTTAGGGCATCTCCAACCGGCTGACCCAAACGGACGTGTATTTTATCCGTTTGGGTAGCCAGCCGGACACCCCGGAGACGTGCGGACGTCCTGCGGACAGCCACCTCCAGTTTCGTTCCCCAACGCTCTGCGGAGACCCAAAAAATATTGCAGTGCCTGCGCCGTTGTAGCTACAGATAGAAGAAGACTACTAGGTACAGCCGCGGGGCAGACATAGGCGAGGTCGGCCGACGAGCCCCTCCCGCACGCGCAGCACGGCGACCTTGACGCCAGCACGCACGCGCTGCACGGCGAGCTCGGCCAGGACGAGCGCCTCGCGCGGGAGCACATCGCCGTGGGCACGACGGCCGAGGGCGGTGGCTTCTTGGCGAGCGGCGCGGTGGCCGGCCCTGCAGCGACGCGTGCGCGACGTTGGTTGCTCGCAGCTCGCCGTCGCGAGGCGCGGCGTGGCGTGTCGTGGCGTGGGCACGAGCACGAGCACGACATCCAGTCAGCGGCACGACGCTGGTTGCTGGCAGCTCGCCGTCGCGGCGTTCGCCTGCAGCGGGCCACCATGGCGCCGGCGAGAGGAGAGGCGAGGCCTCGGGTGGACCTCGCCAGCGCCTGCGCGGCCACCTCACGCGCGCCGCCGGTCTTGGCCGAGCCTGTGCTCCAGCGGGGGCGAGTCATCCTCGGGTGGAGCACGCCAACGCCTGCGCGGCCGTGGTCGGCGCCCGTGCCCGCGGCAGCGTGGCCGGCCGGTGCGTACAGGGCCGGCTCGACCGCGCGCAGCACGCGCCACTCATCAGCGCCGCACTCCCGCCGCTTCTCGCACTCGAGCGCGAGGCGCACGAGGCCGGAGGACATCTCCCTGACGAGCGCGCCGTCTCCCTCTCCGTCAAGAATCTTGACGGTTGGTTGGTCTCCGTATCTACGTTTTAGAGCTCGTCCTGGCTTGGCCTGCGTATGCGCGTGGAGCAGAAGGAGGCGGGAGCTGGTGGGTGCCGCGCGTGCAGGCTTGCTGCGAGCGGCGCTGCGGCCTGGTTTGGTGCGGCTCGAGCAGCGATGCGTGGGCTCAGCGGGAGGTTGCAGAGGCGAGTGGCCGGGGAAGTGAGCGGAGCAGCGTTGGGTGATGCGTGGGCTCAGCCGGAGATGGGCTAGGCGCGGGGCAGGTGAACAGCGGCGGGGCGGCGCTCGCGGCGATGGGGCTCGGGCGGAGCAGCTGCACGCGGCGCGGGGCTCGGGCGGAGAAGCTGCACGCGAGCGGGCGCACGGGCGGAGCAGCTGCGCGCGGGTGGAGCGCCAGCTGCAGCAGCGGCGGGCGGCGCGGGCGAAGCTGCAGCGCGCGGGCGGAGTGGCCGGCGCCCTTGGTCGTCGCCTTGCACATCGCCGTCGACGAGCTTCACCGCCGGAGCTCGTTTCGGCGGCGGAGAACTCCGGCATGGATGAAAAAAAGGTCTAGCAAAGGGCGGCGGAGGCCTCCATGCGTGGGCGACGGCGGCAGTGCGCCAGGCGAGCCTTCCCGCCGGCAGCCATGGGAGCATCCATGGGGGAAAAGAAGTCAGAAAGAGGGACAGAGGGGAGAGAGTGGTGGGTTGGTTTAATCTCTGCGGCTAGGCTGGGCCATACGTGGACAAAAACGACCATCCGCGCACGTCCTCGCCTGTCCGTGACGACGCAAAGTGTCCGCAAGTTTAGTCGAGGTTTGGGTCGTCCCGGACCACGCGGACCGTCCGTTTTGCATTTGGGTCCGCGCGTTGGGAGCAGGTTTTACCCAAACGGACCAATCTGACGTCCGTTTTTGGGTTTGGGTGCCCCCGTTGGAGATGCCCTTACAGCATCTTCAACCGCGCGACTCAAACACACACGCTGATCGTCTGTTTTGGGCTGTTTAGATGGCCGAGCGGACACGCGGACAGCAGCCCGCGTCCGTGTGTCCGTTTAGGTCACGCGCTGCGCCCAACGCGCGGACGCAGCGCATATGTAATAAATAAAACAAAAATCAAAATAAAAATGAAAAACAACAGAACATAAATTTAAACTAGTTGGTCATTAAACTTAGCCCTATTTTAGGCAAATTTTACACAAAAGAAAGCCCTTTATGGGCTTTAAACAAAAAAAAAGCAAACCCTAGCCAGAGTTTGCGAGCACGCAGTGGCCGCCGGCAGTACTACCCCCAGTAGTACTCGTCGTCATCGGCGTCGATGACGACGACGCCCACCCAGCGGCGAAGCGCTGTTCCGGCTAGAAACGCCGGCCTGTGCAGTCGTGCCCTCCGCGCGGCCACTGCGCCCTTTCCCAGGCGGAGTGCGGGTTCAGCGGGCTCGTCGGCCTGTGCAGTCGTGCCCTCCGCGCGGACTCCTTGCGGAGCTGCTCCTCCTCCTCCGCCCGGAGCGCGGCCCGGCGCTCCTCCTCCGCCAGGAGCGCGGCACGGCGCTCCTTCTCATCCCGGAGCGCCGTCTGGCGCGTGTCCTCCTCCTGCCGGCGCGCCATCTCGAGGAAGCCCCACGCCTCCGCATGGGCGTTCTCCTGGGCCTTCCTGGCCTTCTCTGCCAGGGCGGAGGCGCGCAGCGTCTCGGCGAGGTGCGGCTATTTGGCCAGCTCGTCGAGGTCGCACTGCTCGCGGGACACCGCGAGCGCCGCCTGCAGCTCCGGGTCATCTTCCTCCTCCTGCTGCTGGGACTGCGGCAGGGGCTGCTGCTGGGGCTGGGGCTCGTCGATGTACAGGCCGCCGGGGTGGCGGCCTGCCCGCCTTGCAGGTGTGCGCGGCTGCGCGCGAGGCCGCACCGTCGCCGACGTGAAGCACGTGTGCCGGCGCGCATCGTGCTCTACCTCGAACCACAAGTCCCAGTTGGGACTTGCGTCACCGTACGCGGGGTCCTCCTGGAGGTCCGCCGGAAGCTACGCGCGGTGCCTCCGGATCTCCGCGACGCGGGCGCGGCCGGACGCCGGGATGGGCGGCACCGGAACCCGATCTGGGCTCAGGTGCCAGCTGTGGGGGAGGTGCACGTCCCTCCACGACATTGGGACGCCGGCGTCCCAGAACATCTGCGCCACCGCTACGGTGACGTATATCCGGTAGCGTCTGGGCGTCGCCGGCGGCCCCATGGCGAACGCCGGCGGCGCGACTGGCCGGCTGCTGCCGGCCTCGTGGTCGTTGGCGGACGGCGCGAACTCACGCTTCGGGGCCATGGCGGCGCGGAAGCTTCGAGCTCGCGCGTGCGGCCGGAGTGGATAGTGGGAACTGGATAGAGACAGTCCCCCTCCCCAGTCCACATTTAATAGGACTGGGGCACCAACATGTGGGCCAGCCACGCGGACCAGGCGGACACGCGAGGACGCCGTGTGCCATCCGCGGCCACGCAAACAAGACCCAGATTTGGGCCGGGTTTGCGTCGTTCCGGAAGCCGCGGCCATCCGCTTTTGCGGTGCGTCCCCGCGTTGGGCCGCATTTTTGTCCGGCTCGACCCATCCGGACGCGCGGGCGCGGGATGGGTCGCCCCGTTGGAGATGCCCTTAGGGCATCTCCAGCGGCGCGTGAGCGACCGTTTGCGTCCGCGCGGACCGGAAATGCGTCTGGCACCACCTCCAGCGGGGCGACGCAAAGTGACCGGGCCGTCCGCGGAGACGCAAACCTGGCCCAAATATGCGCCAAGTTTGCGTCTCCGCGGACGCTCGGCGGTCGCGCGGAGCGTCCGCTCGCGTCCCCACGGGCCCTCATGGCAGCAACCTAGATTCGATCGGCCTCGAATTCACAACGCACGCCGGTGTGGCAACCGCGGCGACCAACAGCCGCAATGGAGCGCCGAACCGCCGCGGAAGAGCAACCGCCGGCCTCTTCGTTATACGCGCCGCCGTTAATCCGCGCACATTATAACCCCCACGTCTACGGTAATTCAAGTTCAACCGCCTCTTTCTTCTTCCTCTTCTTCTTCTTCTTCTCCAACACCGGCACGCCATGAGCGACTACACGCTGCCGTCCGAGTCGGAGAGCGAGGGCAAGTCGCCCGGATTCCTGCTTTGGTGGGAATCCCCGGCGACGCCAAGCGATCCGGGCTCCACGCCCAGCTACCCTGCCTCCACACCGAGTGAGGACGAGGAGGACGGATGTGGCAATGGCAGCGAAGGCCAGGAGGAGGACGGAGGCGGCGCTGCCAGCGACACCGACGACGAGGAGGAGGGCTAGGAGGAGGAGGAGGACTCCGACAGCAAGTTCGCCCGGTTGGAGGCGCAGGAGGCGGCATACGACAAGGCGGCGGCAAGGAAGAAGTCCAGGGCGCTGGCGCGGGCGGCGCGTCGTCGTCCGTTCACCGACGACGACGACGAAGACGCCATTTCTTCCAGTTTCAACTCCTCGATGGGCGCGTCGTCCTCCAGTTCCGACGAGGAGGTGACAAGCAAGAGGCGCAGGAGTTTCCACGACGACGACGAGGCAGGGCTTTCTAACAAGAAGGCCAAAAAATAGTTTTAGTGTAGATGTTTTTAAATTTCTTCTTCTTTGTATGTTAAATATGTTTGAATCTAGTCGATTGAAGTATCCGGTTAATTGTTTAGGCTATAATCTATTCGATTGGACCAACATGACACCATGAGTACAACTTTTTCGCGTTTAAAACTTGATCATTCAACAAAATTGAAAAGAAGTAGCACAAAAAAAACAGTTGCATGTCCAAAATGCGTCGGACCGCTGGAGGTAGCCCCTGATGCAAACGGACATTTCGCCTCTCGCGATCATTTTGGCGTCCGCCAGGCGACGTAAACGGATGCGAGCGGACAATTTTAGCGTCCGAAATGCGTCGCGCCGGCTGGAGATGGCAGCAGCAGCTGGAGATGTCCTTACGGACCCGAGCTCATCGATGGAAAATTCGGATTCCCTTCGCTGCGCATATGCATGTTGGCGCCCGCGCCCGGACTCGCCAGCAGCAGCACAGCGGCGCAGTCTCCGGCCACCGCGACACCCCAGGTCACCGGCAGCCGCCACCTGCTCTCTCCAGTACCTCGCCAGCGAGGTCACGCGATGTACCAGCTGCGCTCTCTGAATGTATATTCCCGTAATTGTTTTGCTTGCAATGTTCAGATCAGCGTTGTCGGGATTAAGAAAGAATTTGAAATGTTCAGAACTGGAGCATTTTCTTTCCTTTCTTAATCCACAAATTCTTTACTTCGCATTGGTTTTGGACTTTGAGCGCGTGACACGACACGACACGACGATGCCTTCACACTGTTCATTTTTTTTTCAAAAATTTCACCGATCTATTAGTAATCATCAACAACAGTAGAAACAAGCCTGAAATAATAAAAAAAATACAAATAAGTCACTGAACCATCTAGTGATGACTACACACACTAGTGCGAGTCGAAGGCGCGCCGCCCTCCTCGCTCTTCCATCACCAGCGGTGAAAGCTTCTCATATTAGAGCTTGTATAGTAGACATACAAAAAGTCGTCGTGCTAAGGCCCCAAAGATCCAACGCACCATAGAAGCAACTATCGCCAATGATGACAACTGTCGAAAAAAAGTGACCTGAAACCACACCAATGAACACGACCGGATCCCGGTAGATCCGTCGGATACACGACTCCACGCGCCCTCCGTCAGCACTAGACACCACCGGAACAACGATAGGACGGGGAGAACATTATTCTAACTTCAGGATATAGCCGCCGTTTCACCATCCCGGAATGAAGAACTGAAACCTTCCCGCCCGTGAGAGGCTGCGGTCCGCCACGCCTCCAAGGTTCTAAGGCCACCGGAGGTGGAACAAAACGCCGTCGTCACCGGTGAGAGGGACAAAACCCTAGATGGGTTTTCTCACAATCGCCTCTTGTCCTGCCCCCTGCACGTGTTCGGTTTTTTTTTCTCCCCAAGCTAACTGAAGCTGAAGTCGAGTTTGCTTGCAATGTTCAGATCTAAGCAGGATACACCTTGGTGCATGTATACTCGCATAATGGTTTTCTCTACTTTTCCTAACAAGATCTACCTATTATATGTGTGTGCTCGAAAATATTGCTACACATCCAATGAAACCCGAATGCTTGCATCTTGAAAACTGAGAAAATGCGGTGAAAATAACATACAGATGAAATATAAGGTACTCTTTAATAGGACAGAAGGAGTACATCTTGTAAAATGATGAGGGAATGCACAGCGAGAAATTGGCTTACCTAGCTAGGGTTGGTTTTGGCAAAAGAAAATCATGTTGCATCGTCGTAGTTATAAAATCATGTTCCATCGGAATGTTAGTGCAAAACAAAGACACAATTTCTTTTAGAGGACCTACAACTTGACATATAGGGAGTCATATTTGACGCTTTGTTGGCAAGCGTTACAATGGTCAATCTATTTTGGAGCAGAATTTTGTTGTGTTACATTCATAAAAAATTGTCCGGGCATGTTTCCTAGTTCCTATATAAATTGGGATAGTGTGTAACACAACCCTCACCTAGTGTTCTGATAGTTTCCACGTTATTTTCCTCTACATGTGGAAGCACGAAACTAAGTACTGCTTGATTTCAGGTGACAAGGTCCTACGCATCATCTACACCTTTGATTAAAAGGCTTCAACAGCTTCCATGTCTCTGTCACTTGTTTTGCATTTTATTTTACTTGGCTTTCTAGCATCTCATAGGCGGAGCAAGCCAGGTTTTGGATGTAAACTGGAGTGCAGAACTACACTTGAATCATAGCTATGTTGCAATAAGCGTGCTTTCCATCCCCATTCACAACCGGTTAACTATTATTTTGATAATCTCCTACTCAAGTTAGATATTAAAATTTGGTTGGTCTGACATTTTCGTACGAACGAATGTCCCTTCAAATATTTTCGGTGTTTCCCTTCCTAGGAGGTAAAATATATAAAAACATACTTTTCAGGTTGAATGGGAAGTTTTAAGAACAATAGTAGGTAGGCGTCTCAATAAATATTAGGGAAGCAATATATAGGAAGGGATTCGGCAAGACAAGATTTTGGTTCATTGGTAAGTGTGGCGGGGCTAGCCCATAATTGTAGGGAAAAAACAGAAAATATGTAAGTATATATGGGTCCATGACTCTGTTTTCTTTTTTATCTAATAAATCCAAAACCTCTTTTTTTTCAGAAAATTTCCCAATTATTGGGGGGGGGGGGGGGGCAGTGGCCCCTCTTACATCCTTCCACATACCTTTAGTGCTTATGGGGTCAAAACTGTCTTCTTATAGCTAGTATCCTCAGTGCTTACCAATGTTTTTGTGATGTCAATTGACCACACAAACAACACACATCTCCGCCCCTGGATCCACCATTGCTAATTGTGGTGGATCTTACTGATTGTACCATACTGCACTAGAGAGTGGTGGTTGAAGCTGAAGACTTGTGTCAAGTTTTCCATACCAGGTGTTGCACCGCCAGGTTCTAGTGAGCATAGTTCTTTACCGTGTTGAAGTTGACGACCACCTAATAAGGAAGAAGGAAGATTTCAGCTTCGCTGGAGGTTGAGCATTTCCTAGGAAGGTCGACTTTGACGGCTGCGAGTGCGCTATGCCGCAACCTGACGATTACCCACAGCTGCCCAGCTCCAGCTGCGACGTTGCGGGCTTCGTCTCAGTTCTTCTCCTGTTCTAGCGAAGGAGGATTCTTGGTAGGTCAGCGCCCTTGTTCTCACTTCCCTCTACATTGTTCTTTTCTTGTTGTGTCATACATCATGGTATCAGGAGTGCTCAATTTCCTTAATTAAATCATCAAATAAGATAGATTGGGTGTCATGTTTCTGTTATTTTACCTGGTAGGACCTGAAAAGTTTGTAGTCATAGATGCTGCTTTCATAACAAGTTGTATTAAGTCGGTTTAAATGCCACATGTTGTAGATTTTGATTTAATTTTAACTTTGATTTGATGAGAGTTGAGAGTTCTACACTACAAGAGAAACTTGGATACAAAAGATTTTCAGCTTGCTATTGTGTGGTTTAATTTGGTAAGTATATATCCATGTTAGCATGCTTAGCTTCATTTATTTCTGACTAGCACTGTACATCCTGGGAGATTTTTTTGTGACTCGTGTCTTTTATTATCATGCTTAGCAATTGCAATCATAAGTCGTTACTTAAAAGGAACGAATGAATTTTTGTTAGTCCTTGATGGCCATTCCCGCTTCATTAATATAATTTGGTACTCCATATTTTGAATCTGAGTAAACCGAAGTACCCCGAGTAACTTATTGCTGCAACTGATCAACTTTTAAGTTTCATTTTTAGAAGAACCTACAAGGTTTGCTTGGGATTCATCACGCAAATGCATCTAACATAACCGAAGGGGGCACATGCCCCCATGGTCCCAAAAAAACAGTAATTTGACACCCAAGTGCACAAATAGACGTCAAGTATGAAAAATCCAGAGGTTCCGGGACAAATCCATGGGGTCTGGATGTTTTAGGAAGTCAGCAACATATCTTGTGATGATGAATGGTTATTTCTCTTCAGCTAGTATGTTTTTATTACAAATATTATTTTATAGTTTGGCCTATGCTGGACCTGGACGTACCTCGTGAATCATGCGAACCTTGTGTACATATTGATGGTGTGGAGGATTTTTTTAAAAAAATAGCTCGAGAGAATATGGTTCATACAAAGGATGGGTCAACCTTTTGTCACTTTAGCCTAAAAAGGGATGAGATCTTGTGAACTAAGAGTGCTAGGGGTGGGCATAAAAAACCGAAACCGAGCACCGAACCCGAATTAACCGGAACCGAAACCGAATACACCGAAACCGAATTAACCGAGACTAATTTCGGTGCGTAAATGCGATAAACCGAATTTATCAATTTAAATTCGGTTTTGAACTCTAATTGACCGAAAGAACCGAAATAACCGAGATACCAAAGTATTGCTACCAGTTCTCTTTATCTCTTTCTCAACGACTAAGCACTCTAGCAGCCCCATGCACGTGCGATGTATATACACACGTCTTGCATTCCTTTTCTTTGCTACACATGCATTCATCTTGATTTTTGATAGGCGCTATGTTTTTTTTGCTAAGCGTTATGCACTTGACTATGGTTATTTCTACAAGCAGTGGTGTGTGCGTGCTCATCATTACCGGTCATGGCAACACACACGCACGACTGGTTAGCTGCACGTATTGTAGGCTCCCGCCATTTTATTTTGTCTTAGTCTATGTCATATCGGTTAAAAACCGAACACCGAACCCATTTTTCGGTTAACCGAAATACCAGTTAACAAGAAAACCGATATAATTTCGGTTATCATTTCTTATTACCCGAATTTTAGAAAAAACCGAACCGAAATTTCGGTTAAAACCGAATACCCAGGCCAGAAGAGTGCAACCACTTGGAGATGGTGTCACAAGTTTTGGGTGGTGGTTTAGCAATATGATTAGAATTATATATGTGGCACATGTAATTATATTGCATGTGATCAAGCTCGTATAACGTTTTGTTGTCGAATGTGTAGTTTGCGATAAAATGACTATGCATCAACCAACCTGGAGGCTATGACGTGCATCCTTTTCAAATAAACTAAAGATCGTTTCCATTAGGTCCCAGTATAAGTTTTAAGACATATAATCATAATACCCTCATGAAAAAGGACATTTCTTTTGAATTCTTAAGATGCAACAATTTATCAAAATAGAGTTTAAGCATGCAAGCTTAACCCATGTCAAGTGTCAGGCAAACCAGCGTGGCATAAAGCTGCATAAGCAAGATAGGATATTACCTAAATACTGTATCCAGCAAGCATAAAAACTTGCAACTACGTAAATGCATCAGAAAATAAAGATTGATTGGACTGAAGCAACAAAAGATGGATCGATCGAACTATGATTTTTATATTCTATCCATGCACGCCAGAATCCTCAAGCGTGGCTAGGGGACTTGTTGCCAAGGAAAACGTCGGTGAGAACTGTCTTGGACTGCAGCGAGGCCTTCAAAATCTCTAAACCCTGCAAATTAAGATTTGTAAAATAAATCTCGGGACGTAGAGGAAAAAACTAGTAATTGTATCAATACTACTTTTATCCCACAGTATAAGACATTATAACACAGTCGATCGTCAATATACTCTTATGTAGAGTATTTGTTGATATTATGAGATGGGGTACTTATTTCCTGAGAAAATGAAGGAAGGCATTATTAATCTGCAATAAGATTCCTATGCAGTCAATCTAGATATTACATCTTTTTTTTGACACAAAATCTAGATATTACATCGCCATGCTTAAGGCTTATATTATTTTTACAAAGTTAAACTATGTCAAGTTTGACAAAAAAATTACCAAAAATCATTAACATGGAAAAATACAAAATAAATATCTTTAGATCAAAAATGAAATATATTTTCAAATGGTATTTAAAAAATATCATATTTGGAGATAGATTTGTATAAAAAATTGGTCAAATTTTACTTGGTTCAACTTTTCAAAAAAAAGCCTTAAGCTTTGGAACGTAGGTAGTGGTTGATGCAGCAGTTCCTTTCAAATAGCAAATATGCACAATAAAACGTGTATAGATAAATGTGTATCTTACCAAATCTGACCAAAGTTGCGTCCACTAATATGGAACGGAGAAAAATATGCGCACATGCTGAGAAAAAAAAAGTGACACCAACACATCGAATATCCCTGAAGGAAGGTGATCGAATAGTGCATGCAGCCGGGGATATGATTGTGCAATTAAAAGATTTATGTGTAGATTATTTTCTTTAAAAATAATATGGAGAGCTGATTATATTGTAGAGAAATTAGATCCATGGGTTTGGGGCGAGAGTTCACCTCCTTGTAGCCGATCTGCACGGTCTTCTCCTGGAGAGCGCTGAGATCCGTGATGGCGAAGGTGTTGAGCAGCGTGATGCTGGAGATGGCGGACATGGGCGACACGGCGAGGCTGTCCATCACCGTGTACGTGATGATGCCGCGCACGAACCCTTGCGCCGCCACCACGGTGTCCGCCTTCGCGGTCACGGACCCGGCTGGAGGCGGCGCCAACTGGCATTCAGTCGTCATGGAGCTGTTACATTTCGGACACTTGGTGGCGTAGGTATCCCCCACGTAGTCGCGGCAGGAGCCATAGGAGCCGGAGGAGCACCTGTAGAATCTCTTTGCCGAAGCCGGTGGCGTCGGCGGCGGTAAGCCGAGGAGGGCCACGTTGGAGGCCACCGCCGGCGAGGGGGTGATGACGGGGCGGAGGAGCGCGTCCTTGGCCGCGCCGGGCTCGACGTAGGTGTCGTCGAGCCTCTCGACGCTGCCGTAGAGTTCGCCGGCGCTGCCCGCCATGGACTCCTCTCCGAGCAGCTTCACGGTCGTGCCGATCGGCAGCGCGAGGAGTGAGAAGAGGAAGTCCACCACGTCCTTGCCCGCCTCCGCGAACAGCACGCGGCGGGACTTGGTGTCCACGAGGAGCTTCATGCTCAGCGTGGTGGTGGTGGCGGCGGCAGCGGCGGCGGTGCCCGTCATTTCGATCAATCGCGCGCGGCGGATCTATATATACGAGGCGCTCTCTTCTACTGCTAGGTTTTCTGCGAGTTTGGGAACCATCTCTTAAGGTATATATATATGCACGCGAGCGCCGCCACGTCGTCGTACGTGATGGACGACGTGCTCGAGAAGATTCGGGGCGAGAATGATGCCATGTCTCGCGGTAGTCACGCTCAGTTGTTTTTTTTTTTTGCGAAAACGCTCAGTTGTTAGTTTCCTACCCGAGCAGATTGTGCGTATATTCCCGGTATTTGAGAATTGTTTGTTTCCTTCCCATGCACAATTAATTTTTTTTAGGAAACACAAAACAAATACAGGCGCTCCCAATTACATAGATACACTTACTTTTAAACGGACGCACACACATCCTATCTCTATCTCTATGAGCATTTTCAAGAAACTGAGTCAATAAACTGAAATCCAACTGGTCTTGAGATTGGTGAAGTCAGCACAAACGCCTTGATACCAACGAGAGCGTTGCCTCCCACTAAAGAATTTCGTCTTTATGAGACATCGAAGTGTCAAATCTAAGGTTTGAACTTTGGTGGGCCAGGATGCCACTACTCTCCTGATCATCCAACCATAGATTGATTTTCAATCCATAACAAAGTAACCAGAATACTGATTTAAGCTGAGTGTGTTCAAGGTTTTTATTATCCTATACGGGGTAGTATTATGGGGATGTTCCACTGGTAGGAAACCCTTTATACTAGCATTTGTACCACCATCGCATCAACCTATTAGTACGCCAACATTAAGGACCTCTGGCATACCAGTACCACTACGGGAAAAATTGTCGTTGCCGTGCAGGCAATCATTGCCGTGAGCCTCTGGACGGTAAAGAAATCTTTGTCGTGCGCAGCAAACATCACGCACGGCAAACACAAACAGCACGGCAAAGATTTAGAGTAGCGTGATACGTCTCCGACGTATCGATAATTTCTTATGTTCCATGCCACATTATTGATGATATCTACATGTTTTATGCATACTTTATGTCATATTTATGCGTTTTCCGGAACTAACCTATTGACGAGATGCCGAAGTGCCAGTTGCTGTTTTCTGCTGTTTTTGGTTTCAGAAATCCTAGTAAGGAAATATACTCGGAATCGGACGAAATCAACGCCCAGCATCTTAGGATCACGCGAAGCTTCCAGAACACCCGAGAGAGGCCAGAGGGGGCCACTGGGCCACCAGACGCCAGGGTGGCGCGGCCCAGGCCTTGGCCGCACCCCCCTAGTGTGTCACCGCCTCGTCGACCCTCTGACTCCGCCTCTTCGCCTATATAAAGGTCCCTGACCTAAATCTTCGATACGGAAGAGCCACGGTACGAGAAACCTTCCAGAGCCGCCGCCATCGCGAAGCCAAGATCTGGGGGACAGGAGTCTCGGTTCCGGCACGCCGCCGGGACGGGGAAGTGCCCCCGGAAGGCTCCTCCATCGACACCACCGCCATCTTCATCAACGCTGCTGTCTCCCATGAGGAGGGAGTAGTTCTCCATCGAGGCTCGGGGCTGTACCGGTAGCTATGTGGTTCATCTCTCTCCTATGTACTTCAATACAATAATCTCATGAGCTGCCTTACATGATTGAGATTCATATGATGATGCTTGTAATCTAGATGTCATTATGCTAGTCAAGTGGGTTTTACTTATGTGATATCCGGAGACTCATTGTCCCACGTGTGTAAAGGTGACAGTGTGTGCACCGTGTGGGTCTCTTAGGCTATATTTCACAGAATACTTATTCACTGTTATGAATGGCATAGTGAAGTGCTTATTTATATCTCTTTATGATTGCAATGTGTTTTGTATCACAATATATCTGTGTGCTACTCTAGTGATGTTATTAAAGTAGTTTATTCCTCCTGCACGGTGTAATGGTGACAGTGTGTGCATCGTGTAGTACTTGGCGTAGGCTATGATTGTGATCTCTTGTAGATTATGAAGTTAACTATTGCTATGATAGTATTGATGTGATCTATTCCTCCTTTCGTAGTGTGAAGGTGACAGTGTGCATGCTATGTTAGTACTTGGTTTTGTTATGTTGATCTGTCATGCACTCTAAGGTTATTTAAACATGAACATCGAATATTGTGGAGCTTGTTAACTCCGGCATTGAGGGTTCGTGTAATCCTACACAATTAGTGGTGTTCATCATCCAACAAGAGGGTGTAGAGTCTAGCATCTATCTATTTATTCTGTTATGTGATCAATGTTGAGAGTGTCCACTAGTGAAAGTATGATCCCTAGGCCTTGTTCCTAAATACTGCTATCGCTGCTTGTTTACTGTTTTACTGCATATGTACTTCCTGCAATATTACCACCATCAACCACACACCAGCAAGAACTTTTCTGGCGCCGTTACTACTGCTCATATATATATATTCATACTACTTGTATTTCACTATCTCTTCGCTGAACTAGTGCACCTACTAGGTGTGTTGGGGACACAAGAGACTTCTTGCTTTGTGGTTGCAGGGTTGCTTGAGAGGGATATCTTTGACCTCTTCATCCCTGAGATCGATAAACCTTGGGTGATCCACTTAAGGGAAACTTGCTGCTGTTCTACAAACCTCTGCTCTTGGAGGCCCAACACTGTCTACAAGAATAGAATCTCCCATAGACATCATAGCGCACGGCAATGAAAAACAGCACGGCATACTCAGCAGTGGCGCACGACAAAGAACATACGCACGACAAAGTCTGAGCAGAACGCACGACAAAGAAACACATCACGGCAAAGACCCTGCAGGCCGCACGGCAACGAAACGCTGCACGGCAAAGGGTCTGGACGTTGCCGTGGCGCTCCCTTTGCCGTGCGGCCAGCCAATATGCACGACAAAGGCTCCTTTGCCGTCCGAATCTTTCTTTGTCGTGCGCCACCATTCATTTTATTTGTTTTTCTTTCTATTTTATTTCATCTAACACTAATATTTATTTTTTTAATTAGTTTTACTTTTTGATGACTATTTATTAGTGTTACTTAAGACAATGTGCAATACAAAATTACTCTCCATGTTCATCTCCCCACATATATCGGGGTTCCGGTGCTCCGCGGTCGTCCCCTCTTCCCCCAAGAACGAGCGGGACGGCGGGTCTACCCCTAGATTTCTCCGCGAGGGTGCACCAATGTACTTTTTCATTCTTTTAGGTTTGTTTAGTACATATACACATGGATAACCAAGATTGGGATCCTTTGGCACATACACCCGCAGCTCGAGCCATTATCACACGATCGAGGGTGTGTCTGATCTACTGGTTAGGGTTAGGTGTAGGGTTAGGGCTAGGGTTTAGGGTTTAGGAGAGCTACTTTTGCACCATTACACCTTGCACCACACTTTCACACATAACATAGGTCCACATGCAAGATTTGGTGGGGTTTCGGTGCTCCGGCGGTCGTTCTCCCCCTCCTACCCCCAAAACAGCGAAATGCAGGGATAATTGAAAAACAGCAAAAAAAATGAAAAAATCAGGCCTTGCCGTGTGTGTGCACACGGCAAAGGACTTTTGACCTCTTTGTCGTGTGCACACGCACGGCAAAGGAGGCACGTGTCGCTCACCTATGCTCCTGGGAGCTCACTGGGTGTGGCTGCAGGAGGCTTTGCCGTGCAAGAAGGGGCGCGGGCGCACGGCAAAGATTACTGCACGGCACAGAGAAGCGCACGGCAAAGACTTTGGGGCACGGCAAAGTTCGGACTCACGGCATAGAACTCGACGCACGGCAGAGTTGGCCCGCACGGCAAAGCAAAGTGCGCACGGCATAGAACGCATTGCACGGCAAAGGCTTTGCCGTACAGAATTCGCGAAGCGCTCGGCAAAGGTTCCTTTGCCGTCGGTTTCTTTGCCGACCAGTCGTTGCCGTGCGGCTACGCACGGCAAAGGCTTTGCCGTGCAAATAGGGCCCCTTTGCCGTGCGATTGGTCGCACGACAACGTAGTGTTTTCCCGTAGTGTACTTTAGTGCACCGGTGCTATAATTTTACCAATGGCACACAAGAAGATTAATACGTCACAGTAAGGTCGTGTTGGGTTATAGCCAATTGATGACTGCATTTTTTAAGCATGTTTATTATATGTTTTTTGCATAAGTAATGCAAGGATGTTGGTATTTTACGGCGTGAGGGCGCCTCTTTTATGCTTATTTTCATACGATGACAAATTATAAAGGTACTGATAAACATATCATTTGAAACTTTCACATTAGAAATAAATATGATATTTTGAAGTGATAGAAGTCATTTAAATGATTTTTCACGCACCTAGGTGAAAGAGCAGTACGAGAGGCTACTTTTGAAGGTTTAACGACCGTCGGGCAAGGCCCACCCGTACCGCACCCCCGTACCATCTGGCACCGACTCCGCCTCGTCAAATAATTTCACCATGCAAAGACGGATCTAAGATCCAACATTCAGAAACCTCACCTCCAGAAGGGATTTGGAGGGAAAACTTGCAGAGGGTGCCATTCTTACTGCTACACGAATCATTGGAGACCAATACGTCATCAATTCATCAACATCAACCGACCCATCGCCATCAATATCATCATCGCCATCTCGTTTACCTCTTTCTTGTTGTAATTCCAATTTTCATTGTGGATTTCCACTTGAGTTCATCCATGTATTCATCTTCATATGCCTATGATGATGTTATTGATTTCCTTTATGTGTCTCTATGTGTTGTTTACTTTGTTCTTGGGGAGATGGAAAAACCCTAGCAATACTATCACGTGAAATAAATATAATCTATAATTTTAGTTCATGAGTATGTATTAGTGTTCTCTCTAAATATTATGTGAAAAGAACCATGTAATATATGTCTACAGGACTAGAGAGGAAATAGTGTCAAAAAATGGACTAGAGAGGAAACTATCTTTGGTCATGGAGAACAAGTTAAAGTGGCCCATGGATGCATATGGAAGCAAAAATTCAAAAGGGCGACCATTTAGAAACACTACTATGACAATGTTTGATAAGTAAATGACTTCACTAATATGCGTGAAGAGATTTCGTAGTCTATCCCAGGACAATTACCGAACAACGTTGCTAGCGACTAGATATTTGGCTTTACTTGCCATTTGTGAACTCATGTAGAATCAACCATCGCCGTCTGAGATTTTTTTTCTTTTTTTAGAAACATAGTGATGACAATGAAAATATGAGATTATAATAACTTACACAAAAACATAGATCCATGTAGTGCACATGAATCTCTACCATATGCAGGACCGCGTCGCATGCCACTTTGCGTACACCAAAGTTCAAACAATCATTCTCCATAGGTTGGTCCACGCCGAGTATGTATCCAATTTTAGATATTAAATTGTAAGTTACTGGTCTCTGTGTTGTTAGCTTACGTATTATCTGGAAAAAATACATCATCACGTGTAAGACATCTCAAGCCGTGATTAGAATGTCGACGATATTTCCAGGTGCAGACATGATTGATTCAACAAGAGCAAAATCTTCAATGGTGCGGATATAGTCTGCCATGATATAGACATGTGCAAGATAAGTTAGGTAAAAACAATCCAGCAGAAAGGAAAGGAGAATAACCAGAGCGGAACTAAGTACCTTTTTTTTGCGAAACTAAGTACCTTCATGTATAACTTGTGTGTTCTCCTTCTTTCATTTATTTTGTCATGAATTAATTGTCCGTTACGTAAATGCACCTCCCGTGGATGTGTAACAGTGCCTGAAGTTTCTTCCAACAACAACGCATGGGTCCTATGACTATGAATTCTTTTGGATCATTGGTCAAATCCATATCTATATTGTTCATGACCAAAAAAGGTACAACCTTTGCTTGCATGCCGGAGCCAATGCTGAACCACCGCCTCACTGCTCCCGCGGTGCCATTACCGGGCTATGGCCCATGGTTAGGCGCCACGCTACCGTCGCCATACACGAGGCCCCCGTTGCTGCCACCACCGGTGCTAGATGCGCTCGCTCCCCCACGCTACCGCTGTCTCCCATGTGCCATGTTATGCCGCAGCACCAGCTATCGACAACCTGTTCAATAGGAAGATCCAGGTCTGAGGCACTAACATATGGATTCAAGGTGGCGGTGTTGATGGGCTAGGGATTTGGCGGCGCGCCTCTCTTTTGTGCTAGCTGATGACAATTCATGCTGCCGACGAAGATTCAAGATTCCTGGTGGTATTTTTTTCAGACGGAAGGATTCATGGTGTTGGAGTGACAACCACTAATGAGTGCTGCAAGTGCAACATTCCTGCTTGCCCTCCTTAGGTGCCAAGGTCGGAAAGGAAGAACGACAATGAGATGGGTGTGAGATGTGAAGCTATATTAATTACCATGTATTGATTATCGCCTGTTAGATACAGTGATTGTGATTAAATGATTATCACCAGTAATTACCGTGATAACGTAGCTCCCAATTTTGAAAGCATTTGCAGTGTCCAATCTTACACCATGGACCAGATCTATCGAAAGATAGTACAACCAAATTGATCCTCCACGCATGGTAATCAATCACCATCAAGGTGATTAATATGCGGTGATCAACCACGATATCTTTCCGTCCCACGCAAAAAAAAAAAAAAAAAAATCACACGTCGCCCTTTCTTCCCTCTTTGTTGAGGCTAATCACGATATCAAATCTTAATCATCTCTATCTCTATACCATTGTATTTGAGTAGTTATGGCAAGTCACACTCAACGTACTTTGCACTTTTCATTTTGAAAGCATTTGGAGCGTCCAATCTTACACCAATTAATGGATCAGATCTGTGGAAAGATAGTAAACCAAATTGATCCCTCCCGCATGGTAATGAATCATAATCAAGGTAATTCCCACGCAGAAAAAAAATCACACACGCCCTTCCCGCATGGTAATGAATCTCCATATTAAATATTAATCATCAATACAAATTAAATTGGAGGTCTTTTCGTGTTTGCCCCTGCAAAAGAACAATCATGGTGTGAGTTAATAATGTTAGCTCCTACTACTTAGAGCCTGCTGCTACTCACACGCTTGGACACACACTATCAAAACTCCAATAGAATGGAGGACACGAGTAGCTTTGGTGCAGCTTAAGAGCATCTCCAGTCGCGTCCCCCAAACCGTCCCCCAAACCGCGCCGGATCGAGCGTTTGGGGGACGTGTTTCGTTCGTGCCGCGTTTGGGGGACGTCGCTCCCCAGCCGCGTCCCCCAAACGCCGCCCCCAAACATTTAAAATAATTTTTCTGGCATTTTTATTTCAATTTCCACAAACTAATACATAATTTGGAACGTGGTTTACACGAAAACACAGTTTGGAACATGGTTTTCCACAAACTAATACATAGTTTGAACCATGGTGGACACAAATATAAAATATTGCAAAGAAACTAAACCTAACTAGGCCGTGCATCGAAGGTTTCGTGTGTTCGCTGCTAAGAAAGAACACTCGAGGGCACACCCGAGTCACCTAAACTGGAAAATCCAGCGGGAGGATGGTGCCCTTGTTGGTTCTACCGATGAGGCGAACAGGCAGAAACCTCCGTGCACGTATTCGCTGCGAAGAAACAACACTCATTCAGTCGTCCTCCTCGTCGGTGCTGTCGTCGTCCCTGTCGACGTGGTAGTCCCGGAGGCAGCGCCTCTCGTCGAAGACCTTGACGCTCATGTCCCTGTTGCCGAAGTAGGAGAACACGAGGATGAAGCTGGCTTCGAGGCTGTGGTGGCGCGCGAACTTCTCCCAGCCGATGTTGAGGTACATCTTGCCGCGCGCGTCGTAGATCGCCTTGACGATCCACCGGCAGTAGCCGCACGAATGCTCCCGCAGATGCATCGTGCGCGGGCGTACGCCGCCGACGTACTCGGCGAAGGAGTCCGGCAGCCTCCGGATGCCGCGCGGGTCGCCCTTGAGGACGTGGACGAACTCGAACAGGACGTCCGGCTCCACGTCCATCTCCGACGATGAAGACGACGGCGTGGGAGGCGACGGCGAGCGTTCAGCTGTGCCGCGGCCACGACTGTGGTGACCCTGCATACCACTGCATGTTGTAGTATGCCAGTCGTTGATATAACATTCGCGAAGTACCATTCCGCAAATATCACATCCCTCAGAGTAGTACAACAGAACATAGCAAGGTCCATAACTCATTCACATATTATTACAATACACATACACAAGTCGTCTCGGAGCTCCTCTTGGGTCCTAAGAGGATATCTCCTGGGTTCGAGGTGAACCCAACTCAACTTACAATACCATTGTCTCATTAAACAAAACATTTATTTAATCGAGCAGCTACATGGTAAGAGTTTGTGCTGCTCGGCTACTACTACTCCTCAGATATCTCTAGGCTTGTTCTTCTCCGGAAGCCTCCCCGGATCCGTAGACGATGATGTAGTCTACGCCTTCAACTCCTCCTGAGAGGTCAGGTGCATCATAACCGATAACCTCGGCTCCTTCATTGTTGTCGTAGTCCTCCTCCAGACGATTCAGACAATCTAAGCATGGGGTTTAAGAGTGGTATGAGTACGAGCGTACTCAACAAGTTCATTATAGATAAGAGGTGTTTAATGCACTAGCCACGATATTAGACCAAAAAGTCTAATACCAATGCAAGTTTTGATAAACATTTCTTCAAGAGATTGCTTTTATTTCAAAGAGCTATGTCCGTCAGCCTTCACCGGTTTACTAGAACTTCATGGAGTTCCTTTCCGGCCGCGTCCGCAGTTCCTCAATCCCGGAACAGGGAGTGACAGGTCACGGTTCTTTACACTCTGCAGAGGTGTGTTGCTTTACCCATAAGAGATCTTAACCTTGGTGCCAACCGGGCAGCTTTCCCGTCCACACTTCCTTCGGTGTGAGGCCCGGTATAAGGTCTAGCCAATCATGTTCCTCCGCTACCTCGAACACCCACCCTTTTGTAAGATTGTCCTCCCCTATATCCATGATGAGACCGTTCCGGGCATTCATATGCCTTCCCCTATCATCATGGATAGACCGTTCCGGACACCTTACAATCCCTCATAGACCGCAATACCGTGGGGACTTAAGGCTTCCCCAGCCAACCGCTTGCACTTCGAACGACAAGTGTCTATGGACTCGTGCCGTGGGGACTTAAGGCTTCCCCAGCCTACCGCTTGCCGCCGACGGATACAAGTGTCTACGGTAAAGCGCATCCGTTGATGAACGAGAGGTGGAAACACTTTTGACTACTCCGTCCCACTCCGGATCTTATGGTTAACACGGGTATTACGGCACAAGAATCACTCGGCGACATTTGTTGTTTAATCCTAGATGGATATAAACCCGTGCAATGGAACCTCCACCATATCAACACAATCCATGGTTCCATTGCCCACCACATAGTCATATTCATAATTATGAAAGTAGTGGTTTTGATTTTTATGCGATAGTGATAACCATAATACTTTGCAAGTAATTTGATAGAAATACTCAAATGACATGAGCAAGTGAGGAACTTGCTCGAACACTGCAAAGTTCTGCAGTTGGAAGGTGTGGACTGACCCTTGTCCTCTTGTTCTGAAAAATAGCATCATTGTCCGATAAGGGCAATGGTTAAAGAAGCAATAATGCATGATTCCAGTTTTAGGGTTTGTTTCCCCCCCTTCCGATGTCGTTGTTATTTTATGAGAGGTTAGATACTAAGAACGTCTTAGGGATACTTGATTTAGGGCAAATCCAACCTTGAAATGTTGTCAAGGTGTTTTGAAGTCCAAAGGCATTAATGGACTTATTTTTATTATTGAAAATTATATGTGTGATTTAAATGATTATTTAAACCCTCAAATTAAGACTCATTCTTAATTGTCTTCAAAAATTATCTTTGAGATTTTATTTAGATAGAGAATTTTATGTTGATCTATTTGCATATTTTTAATTATTTTTTTAGAGCTATTAATAATTTTCTATGATTATTCAAAGTTTCTGCATTTTTTTGTAATTTAGGAAATGACCTAAATGCCCTTGGGCCCCACCTGTCAGGGTGGCCCAACGGGTTAGGTCGCACCCGAGCCACCCTTTGGGCTCGGTCGGCCCATTCTTCCTCTCCCCTCTCCTCGCGCGACTGAACCCTAACCCTAAGCCGCTGCGGCGACCTGCGTCGCCTCCGCCGTCGCCGCTCGATTCCGGCGAGATTCGCCGGACTTGGCCCCCGCCATGGAGCGCAAACAACGCGCCACACGACGGCGGTCAATCCTATCCGCGTCGATCTGACGCGGGCGACCTGCTGCTCACGGTCTCGTCCTCGTCTGGTGCTAGGGTTACGGGATCCGCTCGATCCCGCCGTTCTCGGCGCTCCTGGTGCTTGGACTCCGCCCTGGCTTCGCCGCCGTGGTGCGGTGATGCCGTGGTGCCGCCATGGCCTGGCTGGGCTTGGCGCCGCCGCGCTCTGGCGTGTGCCGCCATGGCCGCCATGGCCGCCATGGCCGCCATGGCCGTGCCTATCAGCTCGACCCCGGGTATGTGCGCCTCCCTCTCTCTCTCTCTCTCTTTCTACCGTCCTTCTTCTCCATCCTCTAGCTCTGGCCACGGCTACTCCACCTCGTGGAGATGCCTGCCGTGCTGCTGCGCTGCTGCTGCGCCTAGCTAGCTGTGCTTGCTGTGGCGATGCTTGCTGTTGTTGTGCGCATGCTGTTGCTATTGCTATCTCTGTGTAAGAATTTCTAGCCTAAGCACTTGCTGTGCTAGTACTGCTTGCTTAATTCCACTCCTGTGCCTTTGTTCTTGTTGAGAATCCTGCCAGATCCTCAAGTGTGTTCATTTGAATTGCCATGGCTTGATTATAGTGTATAGTTCTTGCATAATTACAAGTGCCTGAGCTACTGTGGCTAATTCTTGTGCTCAAATTCATGAGCATGCTCATCCGAGCATTGCTCGTTGACTTGCTCGGTATGATTAAAGGATGAGCACTAAGTGGTTTATTTGTTTATTATGATCCGGTGGTTCATCAAACCTTTGATGTGCTTCTGGATACAATTATAAGGTCATTGATTGATTATCTGTGATGCAATTCCTTAAGTAATGTGTCTGGTTATTTTATATGGTCAAGATAATGCTAGAATTGGGTTCTAGCATGCTTTATCAAGCTCTAGTGATCCAGTGATCAACAGCTGCTTGATCAATGCTTGCTTTATTTACTGGCTATGTCTGTCTGGCTTATTCTGGTGACTGTGCATCACCAGGCCTTGTGCTGGTGTGTGCTGTGGTTGGCTCAAGCAATTGCTGTTGCTTCAGTGATCAGTTAGATCATGAGTAAGTGTTCCAGTTACTGGTGATCTATCTCTTTCATTTATCTGTAAAGCTTATCCTTGTTTATTGGATAAATGAGATGAACTGCTTGCAGTGATGACTCTTATAATTTGTTTAATTGAGCTAGAGGGATGCCAGATTAGTTGGGGACCCTAGCTCCACTTTGAACCCATTCTGGGTGATGATAGTTGTGCTTGGCTTGATGGTTTGGTTGTTTTAGGGTTTGAGGTGACCCTGGCAGTAGTCATATGCTGCCCCAGGGTAGCTCCCCTCTTGTTGGCTTGCTGTGGCTCACCAAATGCTTTCTGGGTGATCCATTTATTGGATTGCCAGTAGCTCTTGATGTTGAAATCAAAATAGACAATGATTTGTCCAAGTCCGATGGCTTCGAATAGCTATAGGTGCTAAGTGTGTGGGCTAGGCTAGACTAGGACTTCATCTTTTGCTGGATTTCTTCAGTTATGCACTGTTTTGCATGACTGATGTTCCCATAGGTTGATTTCCTAGAGTCTTTACCCATATTTGCTTGCACCAATTGGCCTTGTAGCCAGATGATGACACAAACAGGGTTTTCTACCCTTCGTGCTCTCGTGATGCATTGTATGCTTATTTATGAGCAAAACTTGGTTTTGCTCAGGTTGATTTGCTTTATACCTCACTCCAGCTCCTAGATGGTTTGTTGGTGTAGAGGATTCAGCTGTTGGTTGAGTTCTTGGCTTGCCCTGCTCCTCCTTGCAAGCTTGATCTCTTGGTTTATTTTCTGGTGAGTGGAAATAGATGCAACAGCTCTAGTCGTTCATCTCGTTCTTGATGTTCTTGGCTGTTCCTGATGAACTTACCACTGCTGCCTGTCGATGGATGAACAAATGACTAGGGTTTGGCTCTGAATAGGTTTTATATGGTGCTCTCTTGCATCCCTAGTCGACAGCTCCTGCTTGTCACTTTGGTGACTCACTGATGATGTGTGAGTGTGTGCTGTGCCACATGCACACCCAGTGGCTTGGTGTTGAGCATGCACACCTGCTGTGTGTGCTGCTTGTGTGTGTGTGTACCAGATCCTGTGAACTTGGCTTTGGAGAGGATCAGCTCGGCAGCCTGATCATATCCCCTCCATTTGCTTTATTTGTTAACTCGCCAAGTGGCTTTGCCACTTGGCTTAATTCTGTTTTTGGCTTTGATTTGTGCAGGGATCATCAATTGAGCAAAATGGACATGGAATTCATCATATACAAGATCAAGTGAAGATGATCTTGTAGAATTTAGACTAGGATGTTAACTTGTAATTTTTCTTTATTTTCCTTTCTTCTATTCTGCCCATTTATGTAATGTGTTGTATTATTCTTTTATTTCACTTATGAATATTGTAATGACATTGTAATGTGTGTGATGATCAATAAAGCTCAAAGTTTTCTCTAAGGAGCCTTACTTTAATAATTGTTCATCTTGTTTATTATTGTTTATATACTTAATGAATTTCCTCAATTGAATTATTTAAGGTAATTATTTAATGTTTGAATTTGAAATTCAAATTCAACCTTGGTTTGATTTCAACCATGTCATATCATTTAGAATTCAATCAAGCAAACTCTCCCCTCTCTTCTCAAAACCCTAAGCTATTGAAGTGAGATGCAAGTTTGTCGCACTCTCGAAACCCTAACCCCGTAAGGTGTCGAGAGAGAAACTTGTCCCCCTTCGATACGGTTTTTGTTTAAAAGCGCGAAATTTCCCCGGAATTTGCAATGCAATGCACATCCCTTTCTAAAATCTACCCCTCGATCGTCTCTAAACCCGGGACATTACAGCCTTTCCCCCTTAAAGAAAACTTCGTCCCGAAGTTGTGGTTGTAATACTCGAACGGTTCGGGGTATGTTTTCCTCAGGTCTTCCTCTTTTTCCCAGGTGGCTTCCCTCTCGGGATGATGCTTCCATTGTATCTTGCAATACTTGATCGCCTTATTTCTGAGTTGTTTCCAGCTCTCCTCAAGAATCTTGGCTGGCTTCTCGTTATATGTTAGGTCTGGTTGTAATTCCAGCTCATCATGTGATATTGGTTCATCTGGGGTCTTCAAACACTTTCTGAGTTGTGACACATGGAATACATTATGAACTTGTGCTAACCTTCCAGGTAGATCCAATTCAAAGGCTAAACCTCGATTCTGACTCAGTATCTTGAAGGGTCCTATGTATCTAGGGCTTAACTTTCCTTTTACTCCGAATCTCTGAAGTCCTTTCATCGGGCTTACCTTAAGATATACCATGTCTCCAACTTGTGGCTCCCATGTCCTTCTCTTCTGATCGGCATAACTCTTTTGCCGACTTCGAGCTATCTTGAGCCTGTCTCGATAATGTCAATGATGTGTTGTTTTTCCTTGACATAATCAGGGTTGAACTCTTTGCTTGCTCCGGCTTCATACCAACATATCGGTGATCTACACTTCCTTCCATAGAGAGCTTCAAATGGTGCCATCTTGATGCTACTTTGATAGCTATTATTGTATGAAAACTCTGCTAGTGGCAAGTGCTCTTCCCACGATCCTCCGAAGTCTAGGGCACAAGCCCTAAGCATATCTTCTAAGATCTGATTGGTTCTCTCGGTTTGTCCACCGGTTTGTGGATGATAAGCGGTACTATAGTCCAACTTGGATCCCAAAGCTTCGTGAAGTTGCTTCCAAAATGCTGATGTGAACACGGATCCTCGATCCGATACTATCTTCTTAGGTACTCCATGCTTACTCACGATCTCCTTGATGTAAAGATCAATGAGTTTCTCTCCTTTGTCCCGCTGATTTACCGCTAAGAAGTGGGCGCTCTTCGTCAACCGGTCCACGATTACCCATATCATGTCCTTCTTTTTATTAGTCATGGGTAGTCCGGTGATGAAATCCATCCCTATTTCCTCCCATTTCCACTCGGAATAGGTAGAGGTTGTAACTTCCCTGCCGGACTCTGATGTTCAGCCTTCACTCGGCGGCAGGTATGGCATTCTGCAACATATTGTGCTATCTCCCTCTTCATGTTATTCCACCAGAATAGTTCCTTTAGATCCATGTACATCTTTGTACTTCCCGGATGTATGGAATATGGTGTTTGATGAGCTTCCCGGAGTATTACTTCCTTGATTCCAGCAATATCCGGAACGCAAATCCTCTTCTGGAACCACAAAGATCCAGATTCTCCTCGGTGAAATTCCGATGGTCTTCCCTCATCTATTCTCCTCATCTCTTCTACAATGAATGGATCGTCCAGCTGACCCATCATTATCTCATTCTTCAAGTTAACATTCAGTTCATCGGCTACTTGCAACGCCGATAATCCTTCATGAGCTTCCTTCTCCCAAAGTTGTATTTGGGCTTGGCTTATTTCCTTCCTCAACTCCGGTGATATTTCTTGTTCCACTCCTCCGGTACTCTTTCTACTCAGGGCGTCTGCTACAACATTAGCCTTCCCTGGTGTGTAATTGATTGTCAGATCATAATCCTTAATCAATTCTAGCCATCTTTTTCGCCTCATGTTGAGTTCCTTCGAGTGAAGAAATATTTGAGGCTTTTATGATCCGTATAGAGCTCACACTTAGCTCCATAGAGAAAATGTCTCCAAGTTTTGAGTGCAAAAACGACAGCTGCTAATTCCAAGTCATGCGTTGGATAGTTCACTTCATGAGGTCTGAGTTGCCTCGATCCATAGGATATCACTTTCCGATCTTGCATGAGTACGCAACCCAATCCATGTTTGGATGCGTCACAATACACGGTGTAATCCTTGCCAACTTCCGGAACTGCTAACACCGGTGCCGTGGTGAGTTTCTCCTTTAGAGTTTGAAAACTCTTCTCACACTCCTCTGACCACACGAATGGTGTGTTTTTCCTTAGCAACTTCGTCATAGGTCCTGCTATCTTAGAGAATCCTTCAATGAATCTCCGATAGTATCCTGCCATTCCTAGGAACCCTCGGATTTCCTTGACAGTCTTGGGTGCTTCCCATTCTAGAACTGCTGCTACCTTACTCGGGTTAACAGCTATTCCATCTTTACTAATGACGTGACCAAGAAATTCCACTTGATCTAGCCAAAATTCACACTTACTAAGTTTGGCATAGAGTTTATGTTCCCTTAGTGTTTGCAACACTAACCTCAAATGTTCGGCATGTTCTGCCTTGTTCTTGGAATATATCAGGATATCATCGATAAATACGATGACAAACTTATCTAGATAAGGCATGAAGATCTTATTCATGAGATTCATGAATATTCGTCGGGGCATTGGTCAATCCAAAAGGTACTACAAGGTATTCATGGTGTCCATACCTTGAGACAAAGGCAGTTTTCGGAACGTCCTCCTTCTTGATCTTTATCTGGTGATAACCGGATCTTAGATCAATCTTGGAAAAGACTCCCGCGCCTCTAACTTGATCAAATAGATCTTGTATTCTTGGAAGTGGATACTTGTTCTTGATTGTGACGTTGTTGAGATTCCTGTAGTCTCCGCACATCCTTCTTCCTCCATCCCTTTTATCCACGAAGATCACAGGTGATCCCCATGGTGAAACACTTTCTTGAATGAATCCCTTTTGTTCCAAGTCATCCAATTGCTCCTTCAGTTCTTTCAATTCCTTAGGCCCCATTTTATATGGTGCTTTAGCAATCGGAGCTCGTTCTGGAATTAGGTCGATAGTGAATTCTATCTCCCTATCTGGTGGCATACCAGGTAATTCCGCAGAAACACATCCTGGAATTCATTTACTACAGGTATATCCTCTAACTTCACCTCCTTCATGCTATTCAGTTGTAGCTCAACTTCAATCTGTGTATGTTTGTCGCCTTGGTAGATCATTCTACTTCCATCGGGGCTTTTCAACGATACCGTCTTGTTCACACAGTCGATCAATGCTCCATTAGCTTCCAACCGAGTTCATACCAAGAATGACATCAATGTCCTTCATCGGTAAAATGAACGAGTCCGCGTCAAACGCGCACTTATTGATCATAATGACTTGTTTTTGTTTGGCATGGGTTACTACTATCGTTCCCCCGCGTGAAAGTATGGTTATGGGTGTATCTAACTTAGTGCAACTAATCCCATGTTTGATGATGAATTGTTGAGAAATGAATGATGTAGTTGCACCGGTATCAAAAAGTACTTTGCCAGGATGAGTGAGTATCCGGAGCGTACCTATCACCGCTCGGTCGAGTTGACCACCTCCTCCAGGCTGGTACGGTTCAGCTTGCCGAAGGGCTTCTTATTCTTCCGGTTCCCTCCGGTGTTTCCTCGATTTCCTCCTCCTCCAGATTGACCTCCTCCACTATTCTTCTTGGGGCGAGTCTTTCGAGCATGTGCCCCTCCCGGCGACAACCAAAGCATATAATCCTTGGTTTCTTGCAATCCCCGGCAAAATGCCCCGGAAGTCCACAGCTCTCGCAAACGCTTTGATTTGCGATCCGGAATGCTCGATTCTTCCTACTACCATAGTAGTTGCTGTTGTTGTTGTTGTTGTTGTTGTTGTTGTTGTTGTATCTGGGCTTGAAACTCAAGCTGGTGTTAGGCTTGTTACTAACAAACCTCTTAGGCTCATACTTGGCCTTCTTCCTCTTCTCTTCTTGCAGTTGTTTGAAGTCATCTTCAAGAGTGATGGCTGCATCCACCAACTCTTGGAATTCCGTTGCTCTCATCATCCGCAGCTGTACTTTGAACTGGGGACTTAACCCTCTCAGAAATCTCTTCTTCTTCTTGTCCTCGGTATTAACTTCCTCAACCGCGTACCGGGACAGCTTTGAAAACTCCCTGACATAAGTCAGGATTGCCTTATCCTTCTGCTCGAGACTCTCAAACTCTCGACGCTTCAGTTCCACAATACTTTCAGGGACATTGGATTCCCTGAACTTCCTTGCGAACTCCTCCCAGGTAAATACCTTTCCTGCCGGATACACGGCTACAATGTTGTCCCACCATGATGCGGCAGGTCCACATAACAGATGGGTAGCATATCTAACCTTCTCTTGGTCATTGCATCCAACAGTGTTGAGCTTACGCTCAGTATCCATCAGCCAATCTTCCGCGTCCATAGGCTGCGGCGCGTATGCGAAAGATATCGGCTTGGTGTTTTGGAAGTCCGCTAATGAGACTCCCCGGTTCTCGGGTCTCTCCATCCTATTCTGCTGCATCAGATCCTGAAGGAATTTGTTCTGCAGCTCCAGTGTTACACGCTGCCTCTCTTCCGCCAGTTGCATGTATTGGATAAAGTTCTGCTGAGTCATGGGTGGTGGTGGTGGTGGAAACTGATCTCTAGCTGCACCCTCAGCCTCTTCCTTTTCCTTTGCTTCGCGCTCCATGCGCTGTGCTTCAGTCTCGTTTCCTAACGTTCCCGACATAATCCCCCTAGTTCTGCAACACAAGATGATACTCATAATTACTCCATGCGCAAGTTTTCTGAGCTCAACATTGTGCACAGAACTAGTCACGCAATGGAAATCAAGAAGCAAATCCAAATCATACAAAACATATACCATATATTTACATACATAAGTGGTCTTATTACATAACTCAAGTCGATGTGAGTATGCAAACTCACTTATTAAAGTATATGTACAAATTTATACAAATATTACAAACTATAATACACGTGGTACTTGTGTATTATAGCCACGCCTCCCTTGGTGGTCTTCTAATCGGTCTTCACTCCCGGTACATTCCAGGCTTCCATCCGGTCGAACGTGTCGTCCTCCTGATAGACCCTGGAACATAAGGTCTCCCCGTTGGCTTGTAATCCGAGTCGGATGATGATCCTAAGGAGAAATCAGTGTTCACAAACTGATCGTTGAGTGCATCATAATCCACCCATCGGGTGTACTCTCCTGTCGCCCCACCATAAGGGTTACCAAAACTCATACCCGACTCAACTTGTGTCGGATATCCTCCATCCACTCCTTCATTACTAGGATAGCTCTGGTTCTGGGTTGTTGCGTCATCATTCATCTCTCCATCATAATACGCGGTGGTACTATGAGTTCCCGTATCCGATCCCCAACGCCAACCCCTAGAATTCTCGATAGGAGTCTCGGAACGCTGGTTGTTTCCGGATTCCTCTCCGCCTTCATATCCCCCATAGGAACTACCCAGATAGTTCCCGGGTGTAACAGTGTAGGTTCACGTGCAAGTGGATCAAAGCCGATGTAGTCACCAGCTGAATAAACCGGTGTGTGTACCACATTCTCCATAGGTTCTTTGCCCCTACTCTCCTCCTTGGGTTCGGTGAACTCCTCAAGCATCGTATCAATTGCTCCTATCGGATGATGATTCAACCGAAAGAGTAATGATAGGAAATTACGACTATTGTCCATGTATTTGGCTGCTTCGGCTGGTTTACTTTTGGCATATTTGAAATGGTTCAGCATGGGATCATTGTCTTCCTCCATATGAGGAATGTGGGTGAATTCGGAACCCATAAGCTCTTTCGTCTTATGCTCCCGAATATCGGATATGGCTCTCATAACGGCTATATGATAAGCTGTATTGGTTGTCCTTGCTTCCCCAGCTGGCATGACTACGCTCATTCCCAAAGATTCGGGAAGTCGCAGTCCTACTCTGCACTTGGCCAACACCGGACCATCATAAAACATGTACTTCTTTACTGGAATCTGGGGATCGCACCCAAATTCTAGTAACATGGCTCGTAGGATATCTGCCAGTCCTCCTTGGTACTCATTCAGTGTGGAATCCATAACTTTCACATTTCTTCCTGGTCGTGAACTTGCCATGTTGGCTGTAGAAATAGAAAGATTATGAGATTAGTAATTATGCATCATAATAGAGATAATAAAGAATTATCGCACTAAAAGATATGGTTGTTGTATTCTCAATTGAATATACACCATATTTTTAGAGAACTCTTTACTAATCCTATTTGACTTCTAACGTTTTAGTCCCATTTACTAGGTTCCAACCTAAGGTCAAAGCTTTTGCTCTGATACCAACTGTGGTGACCCTGCATACCACTCGCATGTTGTAGTATGCCGATCGTTGATATAACATTCGCGAAGTACCATTCCGCAAATATCACATCCCTCGAGTAGTACAACGGAACATAGCAAGGTCCATAACTCATTCACATATTATTACAATACACATACACAAGTCGTCTCGGAGCTCCTCTTGGGTCCTAAGAGGATATCTCCTGGGTTCGAGGTGAACCCAACTCAACTTACAATACCATTGTCTCATTAAACAAAACATTTATTTAATCGAGCAGCTACATGGTAAGAGTTTGTGCTGCTCGGCTACTACTACTCCTCAGATATCTCTAGGCTTGTTCTTCTCCGGAAGCCTCCCCGGATCCGTAGACGATGATGTAGTCTACGCCTTCAACTCCTCCTGAGAGGTCAGGTGCATCATAACCGATAACCTCGGCTCCTTCATTGTTGTCGTAGTCCTCCTCCAGACGATTCAGACAATCTAAGCATGGGGTTTAAGAGTGGTATGAGTACGAGCGTACTCAACAAGTTCATTATAGATAAGAGGTGTTTAATGCACTAGCCACGATATTAGACCAAAAAGTCTAATACCAATGCAAGTTTTGATAAACATTTCTTCAAGAGATTGCTTTTATTTCAAAGAGCTATGTCCGTCAGCCTTCACCGGTTTACTAGAACTTCATGGAGCTCCTTTCCGGCCGCGTTCGCAGTTCCTCAATCCCGGAACAGGGAGTGACAGGTCACGGTTCTTTACACTCGCGAGAGGTGTGTTGCTTTACCCATAAGAGATCTTAACCTTGGTGCCAACCGGGCAGCTTTCCCGTCCACACTTCCTTCGGTGTGAGGCCCGGTATAAGGTCTAGCCAATCATGTTCCTCCGCTACCTCGAACACCCACCCTTTTGTAAGATTGTCCTCCCCTATATCCATGATGAGACCGTTCCGGGCATTCATATGCCTTCCCCTATCATCATGGATAGACCGTTCCGGACACCTTACAATCCCTCATAGACCGCAATACCGTGGGGACTTAAGGCTTCCCCGACCAACCGCTTGCACTTCGAACGACAAGTGTCTACGGATCATGCCGTGGGGACTTAAGGCTTCCCCACCCTACCGCTTGCCGCCGACGGATACAAGTGTCTACGGTAAAGCGCATCCGTTGATGAACGAGAGGTGGAAACACTTTTGACTACTCCGTCCCACTCCGGATCTTATGGTTAACACGGGTATTACGGCACAAGAATCATCGGCGACATTTGTTGTTTAATCCTAGATGGATATAAACCCGTGCAATGGAACCTCCACCATATCAACACAATCCATGGTTCCATTGCCCACCACATAGTCATATTCATAATTATGAAAGTAGTGGTTTTGATTTTTATGCGATAGTGATAACCATAATACTTTGCAAGTAATTTGATAGAAATACTCAAATGACATGAGCAAGTGATGAACTTGCACTGAACACCGCAAAGTTCTGCGGTTGGAAGGTGTGGACTGACCCTTGTCCTCTTGTTCTGAAAAATAGCATCATTGTCCGATAAGGGCAATGTTTAAAGAAGCAATAATGCATGATTCCAGTTTTAGGGTTTGTTTCCCCTCTTCCGATGTCGTTGTTATTTTATGAGAGGTTAGATACTAAGAACATCTTAGGGATACTTGATTTAGGGTAAATCCAACCTTGAAATGTTGTCAAGGTGTTTTGAAGTCCAAAGGCATTAATGGACTTATTTTTATTATTGAAAATTATATGTGTGATTTAAATGATTATTTAAATCCTCAAATTAAGACTCATTCTTAATTGTCTTCAAAAATTATCTTTGATATTTTATTTAGATAGAGAATTTTATGTTGATCTATTTGCATATTTTTAATTATTTTTTTAGAGCTATTAATAATTTTCTATGATTATTCAAAGTTTCGCATTTTTTTGTAATTTAGGAAATGACCTAAATGCCCTTGGGCCCCACCTGTCAGGGTGGCCCAACGGGTTAGGTCGCACCCGAGCCACCCTTTGGGCTCGGTCGGCCCATTCTTCCTCTCCCCTCTCCTCGCGCGACTGAACCCTAACCCTAAGCTCGCTCCGGCGACCCGCGTCGCCTCCGCCGTCGCCGCTCGATTCCGGCGAGGTTCGCCGGACTTGGCCCCCGCCATGGAGCGCAAACAACGCGCCACACGACGGCGGTCAATCCTATCCGCGTCGATCCGACGCGGGCGACCTGCTCGCTCACGGTCTCGTCCTCGTCTGGTGCTAGGGTTACGGGATCCGCTCGATCCCGCCGTTCCTGGCGCTCCTGGTGCTTGGACTCCGCCCTGGCTTCGCCGCCGTGGTGCGGTGATGCCGTGGTGCCGCCATGGCCTGGCTGGGCTTGGCGCCGCCGCGCTCTGGCGTGTGCCGCCATGGCCGCCATGGCCGTGCCTATCTGCTCGACCACGGTAAGTGCGCCTCCCTCTCTCTCTCTCTCTCTCTCTCTCTCTACCGTCCTTCTTCTCCATCCTCTAGCTCTGGCCACGGCTACTCCACCTCGTGGAGATGCCTGCCGTGCTGCTGCGCTGCTGCTGCGCCTAGCTAGCTGTGCTTGCTGTTGCGATGCTTGCTGTTGCTGTGCGCATGCTGTTGCTATTGCTATCTCTGTGTAAGAATTTCTAGCCTAAGCACTTGCTGTGCTAGTACTGCTTGCTTAATTCCATTCCTGTGCCTTTGTTCTTGTTGAGAATCCTGCCAGATCCTCAAGTGTGTTCATTTCAATTGCCATGGCTTGATTATAGTGTATAGTTCTTGCATAATTACAAGTGCCTGAGCTACTGTGGCTAATTCTTGTGCTCAAATTCATGAGCATGCTCATCTGAGCATTGCTGTTGACTTGCTGGTATGATTAAAGGATGAGCACTAAGTGGTTTATTTGTTTATTATGATCCGGTGGTTCATCAAACCTTTGATGTGCTTCGGATACAATTATAAGGTCATTGATTGATTATCTCGTGATGCAATTCCTTAAGTAATGTGTCCGGTTATTTTATATGGTCAAGATAATGCTAGAATTGGGTTCTAGCATGCTTTATCAAGCTCTAGTGATCCAGATGATCAACAGTTGCTTGATCAATGCTTGCTTTATTTACTTGGCTATGTCTCGTCCGGCTTATTCAGTGATTGTGCATCACCGGGCCTTGTGCTTGGTGTGTGCTTGTGGTTGGCTCAAGCAATTCGTTGTTGCTTCGATGATCGATTAGATCATGAGTAAGTGTTCCGATTCATCGGTGATCTATCTCTTTCATTTATCCGTAAAGCTTATCCTTGTTTATTGGATAAATGAGATGAACTGCTTGATAGTGATGACTCTTATAATTTGTTTAATTGAGCTAGAGGGATGCCAGCATTAGTTGGGGACCCTAGCTCCACTTTGAACCCATTCGGGTGATGATAGTTGTGCTTGGCTTGATGGTTTGGTTGTTTTAGGGTTTGAGGTGACCTCGGCAGTAGTCATATGTCTGCCCTGGGTAGCTTCCCTCTTAGTTGGCTTGCTGTGGCTCACCAAATGCTTTACGGGTGATCCATTGATTGGATTGCCAGTAGCTATTGATGTTGAAATCAAAATAGACAATGATTTGTCCAAGTCTGATGGCCTGAATAGCTATAGGTGCTAAGTGTGTGGGCTAGGCTAGACTAGGACTTCATCTTTTGCTGGATTTCTTCAGTTATGCACTGTTTTGCATGACTGATGTTCCCATAGGCTGATTTCCTAGAGTCTTTACCCATATTTGCTTGCACCAATTGGCCTTGTAGCCAGATGATGACACAAACAGGGTTTTCTACCCTTCTGTGCTCCTGTGATGCATTGTATGCTTATTTATGAGCAAAACTTGGTTTTGCTCATGTTGATTTGGTTTATACCTCACTCCAGCTCCTAGATGGTTTGTTGGTGTAGAGGATTCAGCTGTTGGTTGAGTTCTTGGCTTGCCCTGCTCCTCCTTGCAAGCTTGATCTCTTGGTTTATTTTCTGGTGAGTGGAAATAGATGCAACAGCTCTAGCTGTTCATCTGTTCTTGATGTTCTTGGTTGTTCTTGATGAACTTACCACTGCTGCCTGTCGATGGATGAACAAATGACTAGGGTTTGGCTCTAAAAAGGTTTTATATGGTGCTCTCTTGCATCCCTGGTCGACAGCTCCTGCTTGTCACTTTGGTGACTCACTGATGATGTGTGAGTGTGTGCTGTGCCACATGCACACCCAGTGGCTTGGTGTTGAGCATGCACACCGCTGTGTGTGTGTGCTTGTTGTGTGTGTGTACCGGATCCTGTGAACTTGGCTTTGGAGAGGATCAGCTCGGCAGCTGATCCATATCCCCTCCATTTGCTTTATTCTGTTAACCTGCCAAGTGGCTTTGCCACTTGGCTTAATTCTGTTTTTGGCTTTGATTTGTGCAAGGATCATCAATTGAGCAAAATGGACATGGAATTCATCATATACAAGATCAAGTGAAGATGATCTTGTAGAATTTAGACTAGGATGTTAACTTGTAATTTTTCTTTATTTTCCTTTCTTCTATTCTGCCCATTTATGTAATGTGTTGTATTATTCTTTTATTTCACTTATGAATATTGTAATGACATTGTAATGTGTGTGATGATCAATAAAGCTCAAAGTTTTCTCTAATGAGCCTTACTTTAATAATTGTTCATCTTGTTTATTATTGTTTATATACTTAATGAATTTCCTCAATTGAATTATTTAAGGTAATTATTTAATGTTTGAATTTGAAATTCAAATTCAACCTTGGTTTGATTTCAACCATGTCATATCATTTAGAATTCAATTAAGCAAACTCTCCCCTCTCTTCTCAAAACCCTAAGCTATTGAAGTGAGATGCAAGTTTGTCGCACTCTCGAAACCCTAACCCTGTAAGGTGTCGAGAGAGAAACTTGTCCCCCTTCGATACAGTTTTTGTTTAAAAGCGCGAAATTTCCCCAGAATTTGCAATGCAATGCACATCCCTTTCTAAAATCTACCCCTCGATCGTCTCTAAACCTGGGACATTACAATAATCTTGCTTGGAGTCTCGTAAACTTACTCCCACACGGTAAGCCGACTTCAGCGAGAAAACTCCCTTATTATCAAAATGCCAGGCTACCCACTCTTCCATATCTTCCCAGCCTAAAATTTAGTTCCTGCACAGAATCTGAAGCATATAAGATAAATGCTTGCCTATTCAAGTTTCGAGTTAGGTGCTTTCTCATATCGGTCCCTCACTTTCGACATCCCATCCTCCAGATCAAGCATGATGGAAGTGTAGAGCCTCTCACGCATCCGTACATACGCCGGTGCAGTGGCCACACAGGATTGCTTGCTCCATCACCCACCATTCGAGAAGGCGCACTCATAGGCTTGGGCTGGAGATATCGATGATGAGTATCCTCTGAACTGGAGCATCCTGCGTGTTAGATTGAACACACGCAAATATGTAAGCATGGGCTAGATGCTAAGCAATAACGCATGTTACTCTCGGAAGTGTGTGCAGCTCTGTGTGTTTCTATACCTGTTATTGGACGTGGTGTCTTGGAGTCAGAAGAAACAGATAAAATTGCTCTGTGAGCACTGCAGGCGCCAGATTGCCTGAAGTGCAGGTACCCACTTCGGACTAAAGAACTCTCTGGTGGATCCTTCACGCCCCTCAGCTTCATTTCCCATCGGTACACTGATCATTGCGTGATCAAAATGCAAGCAAATGAGCGTGGTCAGCCATTCATTTTTCCTCAAACACACAATGAGCCCGTGGAAAACAAAAGGCAGCGAAATAAAAAATATTGGTATAGGACTTTACTGGACAGCAGTTTCATAAATCTTTTTCTGAAATAAGACATCAATGCAAAAGCCGCAATAGCAATACCAACCGATAGAGGAGGTTCCGTAGCTCTGGACCTGGCTATGTCTCTTAGTAGGGCACCAAGCCATTGCTCGAAAACAATGTCAGTAGTGTCAGGCAATGCAAAGAAGCAAAGCCAGCGTTCTCCACATGCATTGCCTCGTCAGCCCTGTCCAAAGGTAGCCTCAGCTCAACAACAAGGGCAGTTTCTTGGGCCGATCTAACGCGCCCAAGCGTGGATCTATACTTCCTATCGGCCATACAGCACGGACTGATAGGATCAGTTCCAAGGACATCATCCATTGTCGACATCTGCACAAGGGTAAGACTGCACAAGGGTAAGACAGTTATTACTCTCCTACTGCCGGCACGAATACAATGTTTTCCGTTCAGGTTTTCCAAATGCAGTTTTCTTTTCTATGCGTTTTTATTTCTTTGTTGCAGAGCTGCATGTCACAGACGCACGTGGTATGCTTCTAAGCGCGATTAATAAGAATACAGCCTACGACCAGAGTTCTAGCCGGTTATAGCCTTTTGGGAGAACATTCACCGCAGTTACAGCGTTTATAGGATAAATGCGAAAAAACACCAATAGCTGTATATAGCCATATTTAGTTCCTAATTTAGGAGCTATACTTCTTGCTTTCTGATTTTTTCTTCTCTACATTTTGTCTCATGATTTCTTCAATAAAACTTGTGAGTTGAATATCTCAATATTTGTTTCTCTTCAATGGTTGACTGAGCTGTAGCTCAAATTGTGTTTGGGTCATACTTTTTCTATTTTTTGGTAAGATGTTTATGAAATGACGCCAAATGGATTAACCTGCTATATTCTGGCTGTAGACTTTATTAGCTTCAAAAATTATCGCGGCTAAATGAAACAGCCTGCTATTTAAACTATGTGTAACACCCGTCCCAAAGTAGTCCGGTACTTTGCATTCTTTTCTTCCATGCGTTGTGCTATTTATTTTATTTTCCAATTGTATATGCCACAGGCAGACCTACCATTCGACTAAATGTGGTGAAGGTGCACGATGAAGGCACCTTGCCTAAATCAAAATGTTCAGTCTTCTGCTAAAAAGGAAAATATGTTAAAATCGACTTGAGCCTACAGCTATAGTCATACTTCCACCATTGCAGTCCTGTACAAAAGATCTAAATCTCGCGGAGGAAAAGCTGAGTGAAAATTTCTTTTTCAAAATTCAAGGACCAAATTATGTGGAATTCACAAGGAAGATCAAATAGCCCTCCAACTTAGTTATGCTTCCTATAAGCTTTTAACATGGAACGGAAGGGTATTTTGTGCTCCCAAATTTTCATGCGAAGAATAATGTACACGGCAAATGAAAACTATAAAATCCTCTCAACTGTCACAACAAACGAAAGCAAGCACGGCTACTCCACTTACCCGAAAAGTCAAAGATCTAGGGCAATCTTTTCCATATGGTAATAAATTAACCAGATAATGCAGAGGAAAGAAACCATTGGTCTGGCCCAGTCTCATCAATTTGGTCGATACTACAGACCGGAGTACTGTTGAAAAGTCTGAATTTTGCGGCACACACCTGTAGTTCATCCGTCTGCACTGATTCGGCCTGGCCCAACCCTCCAATAAACTTCTTGTATGATTGCATTTTATTTTAAGAGAAATCTTATACCATAGCGGCAAAGAGCATAAAGCAATTTGTTTCTGCATAAACAAACCAGGTGATTTATTGCCTATGTATATCTGTAAGCACAATAGTCATGCACGCTCATCAGGCATCCCAGTCTTTCCTAAAACACGAACATGGCTGCTAATGCTTTCATGGTTTGTACTGAAAAAAGGAACAACGATTTGGTATCCTAAATATGGAAACAGGCAAACCGATCAGGGGAAACAAGACAGTAGCTTTAGAGCTTTCTTACTATCCGTATGAAAACAGATCGAAACTAAAACAGCTGGTGCCAACACACATGTGAAACGCAAGCATGGAGTAGGGACATACGAAGGCAGAAATGCATAGATTATACTGCGGGCATCAATTCTACAACAGATCGAGGACGGAATTACGCAAATTGAGCGGCTGCTCTATAGATCATACACGCCGCATAAATTTATTCCTATCAAGACGGCCTACTTCGCCTAAGCAAACCAAACCCTAGCTGAGGCGACGGCTGAATCGAAGACTGGTAGTGGTAAACACGGAGCTTTATGAGAACAGCCTGAAATATAGCAGTAAGAACCTTTGCGATGCAGTCGCCCGCCGGCGCTCTCCCTGCCGGGCACGCGCGTGCGCTCGTCGATGTGTAACAGTCGCGATCCACCGCCGTCACTAATGCGAAAAAAATTACAAAGAAGGCAAGTGGGGAGCCGAACCAGCGAGGAGAACCAGCCGCCACGGAGAAGACGGCCGGCCACCGCGCGGCGCCGCCCCAAACCGCACGCGCCGCCCAAGCTGCTCCGACGAAGAGGAGGAACCCAACTCCGCTCGGACCTGCCGCCCACCAGAAACAGGGAAGCTAGACCGAAGACCCGGTCAAAACAGTTCCGAACCGACTCCGCTACACATCAGGCATATATGACCACAGATAATTCATCGCGAGGACACGTAACGCACCCGTCCATACCTATGGGGCCTGCGAAAAGGACGTGCAGAGGAACCAGCAGCGTCGGCAACCCTGGAAGCTTAGTGCTCTTTAGGATAGCTACACTACAAGAATGCGCCGCTATGCCGACGGCCGGCTGCCCTCGGCGTAGCCACGCCTGGCCCTCGGTGTAGGCTACGCCGACGGCAGCCCTCGGCGTACCTCGTCGGCGTCCAGCTCCCTCGGCATAGACGGACGTACCCTCGGCGTAGCAGTGGCCGTCGGCGTCCTCGTCTTATACCGACGGTGCAGAAGACCCTCGGCGTTGATACCCTCGGCGTAGCGTGGTGCCGCGCCGTCGACGTTAACGGAGCGGCCAAAGACGCCGACGGCCTAACCCTCGGCGTAGAGAGAAGGCAGAGGCGACGTGGCGCACCGAGGCGCGCCGTAGCCAGAGGCTACGCGGAGGGCAACCCCCTCGGCATCTGCATGTTTCATGCAAGGACACGTGGCGTGACCTGGTGCGACGGTCTACGCCGAGGGCAACCCCCTCGGCATAGACCTGACCATATGGTCTATGCCAGGGTCTATGCCGACGGCATTGCCCTCGGTGTAGGCCTGCCATTTTTTTCCTGTTTCAGCCAAAATCCTGTTCCAATTCAATTGCAATTCAATTCAGCAGGTCCAATTCATCCAAATTCATCCAAAATCGACCAAATTCGCCATAATTCACCAAAATAGCATATAATTCACATAGTAGCATACATGGTGCACATAGTAGCATACAAGAGGAGAGCGGAGAGTGTCATGTCATCCAAATACATAGTAGTAGGTAGCACATGATAGCAAGCAAGAAGCCCGGTGCCGACTAGCGAAGGAAGGACCCGGGCGGGGTGTGTCCGCCCTCATCGTTGGCGAAACGAGCAGCCCGGGGTTGCGCTCTGGTAGAAGCTGCAGACGAACCACCTGGAGAAGGACCGGGAGTGCGCCCAGGAGAAGTTGACGGAGAGGCACCGGGAGTAGTCCCAGGAGTAGTCGACTGAGAGGCACCAACAGAACGCCCAGGAGACCGACCACCTTCATGAACCGGTGTGACCTCGCGCCCACCCTGCGAGGCCTGGTTCCCGGAGCATCCCGTTCCCTACATGTTCCCTACATGTTAGCAACTTGCGATGCAAAGGAAAGTGGTAACTACGGGTTTGGCAAAGAACTTACCGGTGTGGATCCGTAGTAAGTCAGTGCAAAAGTTGCCCTCGATGGCATGATAGGCATGTCCCCCGCCATGGGCACGGGGTCCGGTGGCGCTGTACCAGTAGACAAAGCAGTCATCAGTGCCTGCAAGATAGGTTACAAGTCAGGCTTTGCAGAAATAAAGCATCAAACTGAGACTTGTCATCTACTTGCGAGAAGAAAGATTCAAACTTACTCCTATATGCGCCATGTAGGCCGTATTCTGCCTATTTCACTGCGCAGCGGCCTGCTGATACGCTTTATTACAGGCTTCGAAGGCCGCCTCGAACTCAGGCTACAATTTCAGAAACAATGAATCTCGTCAACACTTAGCCATGTAGGAAGGAAAACCGGAAGGAGGATGAAAATGAGGAAAACTTACATCGTAGGCGGCTGGACGAGCAGGCCGGGGACGAGGCTGGGGGCTGTCGGCGGTGAGGGTATGCTTGAGACGCGTGTAGCTCGTGGCGTGGGTAGGCTTGACCACCTTATTCGAGAAGGGGAAACGGCCATGTGGATGCCCGCGCCCCGACAGGACCAACGACTCCTCGTCGGTCGGGATGCGCAAGGGGTCATCCACCTCCGGGTAACGAGACCTCACCATGTCGCAGTAGTCATCCTTGGCGGCCTTGGCATTGCCGTAGTACTGTGGCTGAGGCAATGCGGGATTGGGCTTCTGCTTCGTCCGCATCATGTCATATATCTCGGCATCATGAAGCACCACCCCAGGTGGTGCCTGATAACCCACAAGTATAGGGGATCGCAACAGTCTTCGAGGGAAGTAAAACCCAATTTATTGATTCGACACAAGGGGAGACAAAGAATACTTGAAAGCCTTAACAGCGGAGTTGTCAATTCAGCTGCACTAGAAACGGACTTGCTCGCAAGAGTTTATCGATAGTAACAGTTTTATAGCGGTAGCAGTGGTGAAATAACGACGACGAGTAACAAAGACAGCGGTAGTGATTATAGTAAACGAGCAGGATTAAAATATCGTAGGCACAGGGATGGATGAACGGGCGTTGCATGGATGAGAGAAACTCATGTAACAATCAAAGCGAGGGCATTTGCGAGATAATAATAAAACGGTATCCAAGTACTAATCAATCAATAGGCATGTGTTCCATATTTAGTCGTACGTGCTCGCAATGAGAAACTTGCACAACATCTTTTGTCCTACCAGCCGGTGGCAGCCGGGCCTCTAGGGAATCTCATCGGAAATTAAGGCACTCCTTTTAATAGAGCACCGGAGCAAAGCATTAACACTCCGTGAACACATGTGATCCTCATATCACTGCCTTCCCCTTCGGTTGCCCCAATTTCTGTCACTTTGGGGCCTCGGGTTCCGGACAACAATACGTGTATACAACTTGCAGGTAAGATCATAAAGCAATGAATATCATCATGAAACGATAACATGTTCAGATATGAAATCATGGCACTCGGGCCCTAGTGACAAGCATTAAGCATAACAAGTTGCAACAATATCATAAAAGTACCAATTACGGACACTAGGCACTATGCCCTAACAATCTTATGCTATTACATGACCAATCTCATCCAATCCCTACCATCCCCTTCAGCCTACAGCGGGGGAATTACTCACACATGGATGGGGGAAACATGGCTGGTCGATGGAGAGGCGTCGGTGGTGATGATGGCGATGATCTCCTCCAATTCCCCGTCCCGGCGGAGTGCCAGAACGGAGTTTCTGGTCCCGAGACGGAGTTTCGCGACGGTGGCGGCGTACTGGATGGTTTCTGGCGATTTCTTCTAACTCCCCGTGCGTTATTAGGTCGAAGGCGTTAAGTAGTCCAAAGGAGGGCGTCGGAGGCCGGCCGAGGGGGCCACACGCTAGGGTCGCGCGCCTCCCTCCTGGGCCGCGCCGGCCTAGTGTGTGGGGCCCTCGGGCCTCCACCTGGCTTGCCCTTCTGGCTTCGTCAATCTTCTGGAAAAATAAGACCTTTCGCATAAATTCCGAGGATTTTCCTGAAAGTTGGATTTCTGCATAAAAACGAGACACCGAGCAATTCGCTGAAAACAGCGTTAGTCCGTGTTAGTTGCATCCAAAATACACAAATTAGAGGCAAAACAATAGCAAAAGTGTTCGGGAAAGTAGATACGTTTTGGACGTATCTACTCCCCCAAGCTTAGCTTATTGCTTGTCCTCAAGCAATTCGATTAACAACTGAGTGCGATAAAAGAACTTTCACGAACACATTTGTTCATATGATGTAAATATTCTCATGATATGGCAAGTGCTTAAGCAATTCATAATAAGATACATGCAAATAAAATCATCTAACAGCAATGTCAATCATGGAAAAGGTACCAACAAATTAACAATAAGCATCATGGATCATGTCTTTCAGCAGGATTGCAATGTTCATAGAAGGATATGATAAAGTGGTATCTTGCTTGCCCGTATTTGTACAACAAAACATAAATGCTCGGGCACCTTTGAGGTTCATGGGAAGGCTGGAAGTAGAGATTATCAAAGATAAAAGCATCAAAGTTATACCACAGTTAACACATTTTGGGACAAGCATATTATACTAAGAATGACAGTTGTGCTCTCAAGAAGGTTCTCAAAGAAAGGATGGAGACTCAATGTAAAAGTAAAAGATTGACCCTTCGCAGAGGGAAGTATGGATTAACATGTGCTAGAGCTTTTCATTTGTAAAACAGGAGTAAAATTATTTTGAGAGGTGTTTGTTGTTGTCAACGAATGATAGTGGGTACTCTAACTACCTCGTCAACCAGACCTTCAAGAGCGGCTCCCATGAAGGACGTTATCTCTACCAGCAAGGTAAATCATCCTCCTTCTCTTTTGTTTACACACGTACTTTAGTTTTATTATGGATGACACTCCCCCCAACCTTTGCTTACACAAGCCATGGCTAACCGAATCCTCGGGTGCCTTTCAACAATCTCATACCATGGAGGAGTGTCTATTTGCAATTTAAGTTGCTTACTGATGAATCAGGGCAAAACATGTGAAGAGAATTATTAATGAAAGTTGATTAATTGGGGCTGGGAACCCCGTTGCCAGCTCTTTTTGCAAAATTATTGGATAAGCGGATGTGCCACTAGTCCATTATGAAAGTCCGTCAGGAGTAAATGACAAGATTGAAAGATAAACACCACATATTTCCTCATGAGCTACAAAACATTGACACAAATTGAGAAGCATTTTGAAGGTTTAAAGGTAGCACATGAGAATTTACTTGGAATGGTTTGAAATGCCATGCATAGGTATTTATGGTGGACACTTTGGAATAACTTGGTTTTCAGGTGTTTGGAAGCACGAGCAGCATTCCCGCTCAGTACAAGTGAAGGCTAGCAATAGACTAGGAAGCGACAATCAAGAGAGCAGTAACTGTCTGTTATCACCAGATTTTAGACAAATCCAGAGGTGGGCCGGGCTTGGAAGATTACATGTGGAAGATTTCTAAAGCGGCCTGGCACGAAGGGTTTTGGGCTGAATTGCCCGTGTATCTTTATTTAGTAGTTTATTATTTTAGATAAGAGATAGAATCTTACTCGTGCACGGTTTAGTGCACGCCCTCATTAGAAAGTCCCCTGGACTATAAATATGTACCTAGGGTTTATGGAATAAACAACAACTCACGTTCAACCCCAAAAACAAACCAATCTCGGCGCATCGCCAACTCCTTCATCTCGAGGGTTTCTATCGGGTAGCGACATGCTTGCCTAGATCGCATCTTGCGATCTAGGCAGCACAAGCCCACGTTGTTCATGCGTTGCTCGTACTTGAAGCGTTTTTGATGGCGAGCAACGTAGTTATCATTAGATGTGTTAGGGTTAGCATTGTTCTTCGTTTAAGCATGCTTACGTAGTGCAACCCTTGCATATCTAGCCGTCCTCACGCCTATCTCGGGTGTGGGGGCGGCACCCCGCTTGATCATTGTTTAGTAGATCTGATCCGTTACGATTGCTCCTTGTTCTACAAGGATTAGTTTAATATCTCGCAATAGTTAGGCCTTACAAAGGGGGAGGATCCGGTGGCACGTAGGGTGGCGTTCGCAAGTCCTAAACGGGATGTTCCTAGGATCAACTTCATGTTGGTTTTTGGCCTTGTTTAGGATCGGCTTACGAGCACCGTGCGTGGCCGCAAGGCCCAACTCCGGAGTAGGATGATCCGATTATGCGGTGAAAACCCTAAATCGTCGTAGATCTCATTAGCTTCATCTTGATCAAGCAGGACCACCAAGTATTCGTGCACCCCGCACGGATCATGGGTGGATCGGCTCTTTGAGCCGATTCACGGGATAACTCGAGAGCCGATCGAGGCTCGTATTTAACGTTTACATGTATGCCTGCGGAGAAACTAAGCGAGGCATCCTCATCACCTTCCACGACCGGGTATAGGTCGGGTGGCACGCCCTTGCACTTCGCAACGTCGCGTGTGACCGAGAAGAGCATTGCGGGCCGTCGCTCGGAGGGGTCTCGGCCAGCCGCAGCTCTAGGCTCTTCCCGGCTCTACGGTGTTGACAAGGCCGCTGCCCGCCGGTGGGTTTTGGCAGTCAACACATTCCGGCACGCCGGTGGGACTATCGTCTACATCAACCACATCGCCATCTACATCCGAGATGGCGGACGGCACGCCGGTCACCTACGGGGATCCGCTCGACGACCTCAAGAAGCAATACAACGAGATCAAGGCTACCCTCGAAGCCGACCTCATCGGCTCTTTTCAGAGAACCCGTTCCGGTGGCATCAGATGGAAGGGGTTCTCACCGCAAGGTGCGCTCGATGGGATAGACCTCTCAACCCCGTCGGAGGAACGCACCGGGGTGCCGCGGCAGGAGATCAACTACCTGGTGGCTCACTCGCTACACCGCCACTCGAGAACTTGGTCAACGTGTTGGAGCGTGTCGCTCTGCGCGTGATCCGAGAGATCATGAGCCACCGGTACTCGCCGTCGGGGACCAGCTCTCGGGACGCATCAAGGAGAGTTGCCATTCCGAGTCCCGTCCACCGCTGCCATTTGCGTTGGCGGCACCGGCTGAAGTGCCGACTACACCGGCATTCCTCGTCTACGAGATTGGTGGCGACCCTAGTGACTACCGAGTTCTTAATGGAGGCGCCCTAAGGAGATCCCTCATGGATACGCGTGCATGTATGTGCCGGATTGTGGCGGCCGGGCACTCACAAACCGGGCCACAACATCGGGGACTCCGGCGAAGACGGGAGGAAAGTCGGCGACCGAGCGGACGTGGCTAACTAAATACGCCACGCCGACGAAACTCCCGAGCCCAGCTCCTGCGGATGGCTCGAGCTGGAAAAGCAAACATGGCAGGCCAAGTACGCCACCCCGGTGAACCTTCGAGTGCAACTCCTACGGCCAGCACGGCGGATCGGATCGGTACCATGCGAGAGACCAATTCGGCATGATGCGAAAAGAAGGGCGATCGGCTATTCCAAGCCGTACCCCGACGATTACGAGATGATCCCGCTGCCACCTAAATATCGGCTCCCCGACTTCTCCAAATTCGGTGGATCGAGATGGCTCCAGCTCCATCGAGCACATCGGCCGATATTTGGCTCAACTAGGACCGGCTTCGGTGTCGGATCAGCTACGCGTGAGGCTTTTTTCACGAGTCCCTCACGGGATCGGCTTTTGGATGGTACACCTCCTTGCCGGCAAACTCCATCCAAACTTGGAAGCAATTGGAAGAACAGTTCCATATGCAATACCATTCGAAGCTTCCGAGTCCGGCATTGCCGATCTAGCACAACTACGTCGAAGCGGGGGAAACGGTGACAGAATACATCCAGCGCTTCAGGAATCTTAGGAACCGATGTTATTCGGTTCGTATAACTGAAAAGGAAGCAGTCGAGTTGGCAGTAGCGGGCCTGGCGACACAGCTCAAGGACATGGCCTCCCAAGCAGATTATCCCTCGCTGGCGCACATGGTTCAGAAACTATCAGCATATGAACAGCGCCACCCCGACCTGTACCAAGACAAGTTCAAGCGTGCGATAGTTATGGTCGATGCGAGAGGAAGATGAAGTGCCCGCGGGAGGCCAAGAGATAGCGATGGGCTGAGTGGACACGGGGGGGCCCCTGTGGCCCGCAAATGGGTGAAGCCACCGGGGCCGCCCGGGGATTTGATTTTGACGTGACCAAGACTGAACAAATCTTCGACCTCCTGCTCAAGGAGAAACGAGTTGACGATTCCCGAAGGTCTCAAGTTCCCCACGGCGAAGGAGCTAAACGGAAAGCCGTACTTGCAAGTTCCACAACTCGCTTTCCCATGCCACCAACGACTGCCGGGTGTGGCGTCGGCACATCCAAGCGGCGATAGAGAAGGGGCGGCTAATTTTCAACCAGATACGCCATGAAGGTCGACACCCAACCCTTCCCCGCCGTTAACATGGTGGAAATCACCTACCACCGAAGGTTGCCAGCCAGGTCCCTCGTTCAGCATCAACATGGTAGGACCTGGAAACCACTCTGGCAAAGATGGAGATGAGGGCAGCTGCTCTCATAGCAAGGACACGGAGGAGGCCGCTCCACGCGATCGGCTCCGTCATGATGGCAAGCGCTATGTCACAGAGGGAGAGGTGAAGAATATAAGATATCAGCGACCCCTCTCCGATCACCTCCTCAACAAATATGTTAGTCAGTATGACCAACGCCGACGGTCCAATTACGATGATAGAGAAGATCGTTTGGCTAGAGAAGCCGAGAAGACATCGTCGGCAGAATCGCGATGAGGAGGAGCACGAGCGCTATGCCACGGAAGCATCAAGGGAGCAAGACGACAACGCCAGGCATTGGGACTGCCCCTTCTTCAGACACTGCTGGGATTCAGGAATGAGCCGATTACCCACAATCGGCAATTGCCCAGAATGCAACCAGAAAAAGAAGGAGGCAGCCAACGTGTCTGTGTTCGAGCGCCTAGGGCCTCTCCCGCCACAAAGCAAACGCGCTGAGTCACCTCGTTGGGCAGATCTTGAAGATTCGGAAGACGAGGGAGAAGTGGAAGAAGATAGGTACCACCGGCCAAGGTGGTGCCCTGACGGACTCAGCCGTTCCCGAAGCGCGGGGTTCGGCGATTGCGCGGCTCGGAGGAAGCCGAAAGGTTGTACCTGCATACGCTAAGGAAGGCACGGCCTGATGCGGCTGCAAAAGTTCAGCGGACCCTGGATGAAGAGGGTCGTCCACGGAAAATGGAGTGGCGCCCCAAACAGAGGAAAGCCGATGATGAGACATCGGCTGGCACAAACATGGTACTCGTCTTGCCGACAGAGCATAGCGCTCCACGACTCTACGGAGCACTCAAGGTGGACGATAGCAAGCACATCAAGTCAGAGGTTGGGTTGGTTTCATCCAGCCTGACCAAGTAGCAAGATCAAACCAATGAGCAAACCAGGAGAGGCTGATCCTTGTGATCAGCCCCAAAAAATTTGTGAAGGGAACTTACAAAACCTTCAACGAGCAAGCAACGTGGAGGCCGATTCCAGCAATCGGCCAAAATTATCCTCACCTACCTTTCTGCCTGGGTTCAACATGTTATCCAACAGAGCCGATACCATCAATCTTCTTGACGAGAATCGGCTCGGGGGACACCTGAGTATATGAAAATATGAGGATATGCAACAGAAGCATCTCATCTTTTGTTGATGGGTATTGGAATATGGGGGCCGATGCACGGGTCGGCCGTAATAAAAATGAAAATTCGAAAATTTTCGAACACGGCCGATGCAGCAGGCATCGACTTAAGGACGTGAAAGCCGATGCATGGCCATCGACTCAAGGGAGATTTCTTCAAGGACAATGTCAGGAGCAGCATGGGCGTGCGGATCAGGTCAAGGATGGATTGCATCAGGTCCATCAAAGGAAAGGAGCCTATCCGGCGGCGGGAACCGAAGAAACTCGGGGGCAGCTCACCTTGAGGGCTCTCTGCTTTGGGAAGCCGATGTATGTTTAAATCGGCTAGCTCGGCATAAGGAGCTCCCTCAGACATGATCGAGCCTAGGTCCATACAGCTCTGCTTTGCCTTGGCTGAGACTCGGGGGGCAACAAGCCTGGAAGATGCCCTGTTTTTAAGAGCCGATTAGGGTCACCTCGGCTGCGGCTGCATCATGGTCGTCTCAGGGAGGAACTGGGAAGGAAAAGCCGTCGTCTAGTACAGGGCTTGGACTGTGCTGTTGCTGCAAGAAAAGGAAAGAAGTCCGACGCGTTGCTATCGGTCTTAGCATGACAAACGGAGGGAATGAAATTGGAGCGATTAAAGGATGAATGGAAAGAACAATTTCATTAATTCCAAGGAGCGGCTTTACAAGAAAGAGCCGATGGCTCTCAAAAGAGGGATCTCGGTGCCTAGTGCACTTGCTACTACTAGTCCTATACTACTAGTCGTCGTTGTCCTCGTCATCGCCGACGTCGACGTCGTCGGCGCTGCTCCCGAGGAGCTCCTCGTCGGCTGCTGCCCCAGCCCTTGGCCGGAGCCTCTTCCTCCTCGTCATCATCATCATCCTCGCTGTCCGCCCGGGAGCGGAAGCGCTTGGTCGGCGGATACCCGATGGAGGAGGAGGAGTCATCCTCCTCCTCTTCCTCTTCGTCATCGTCTTCGTCCTCGCTGTCCGCCCACATGCGGGGCGCTTCTTCGGCGGGAGCTTGGCGGAGGAGGAGGCCTTGGCCTTCGCTGCTTCTCCTTCTTTCTCCTCCTTGTCGGAGGAGAAGGGATTCACTGTGGGGTGGAGGCTGTCCTCGTTCTTCTTCTTCGGCGAAGATTGGGGGAAGAGTTTTGAGAAGGAAGAGGAAGAGGAAGACATCGCTACAGGAGGAGAGGGTTTTTTGGTGCCGATAGCTGGGATGGAATAGAGGATAAAGAGAGCTAACCAGTCGGCACGGTTAAATAATGAGAAATCTGGTGAAGGTTTAATGCCATTACAGCTTCCAAGGGATCGATGCTAAAGGCTGTCGAATTTTTAGAGAAGCCGAGAAGACGGGGCATAATGATGACGGATGCTTGTAACGGCTCGCTCTGCCACGACATGACCCTTCGAAGGGAAAGCATAATGATTTTGGAAATGTTATTTCCAAAACCGAGGGGGCATGTGTTATCACCGGATTTTAGACAAATCCGAGAGGTGGGCCGGGCTTGGAAGATTACATGTGGAAGATTTCTAAAGCGGCTCGGCACGAAGGGTTTTGGGCTGAATTGCCCGTGTATCTTTATTTAGTAGTTTATTATTTTAGATAAGAGATAGAATCTTACTCGTGCACGGTTTAGTGCACGCCCTCATTAGAAAGTCCCCTGGACTATAAATATGTACCTAGGGTTTATGGAATAAACAACAACTCACGTTCAACCCCAAAAACAAACCAATCTCGGCGCATCGCCAACTCCTTCATCTCGAGGGTTTCTATCGGGTAAGCGACATGCTGCCTAGATCGCATCTTGCGATCTAGGCAGCACAAGCCCCACGTTGTTCATGCGTTGCTCGTACTCGAAGCGTTTTTGATGGCGAGCAACGTAGTTATCATTAGATGTGTTAGGGTTAGCATTGTTCTTCGTTTAAGCATGCTTACGTAGTGCAACCCTTGCATATCTAGCCGTCCTCACGCCTATCTCAGGTGTGGGGGCGGCACCCCGCTTGATCATTGTTTAGTAGATCTGATCCGTTACGATTGCTCCTTGTTCTACAAGGATTAGTTTAATATCTCGCAATAGTTAGGCCTTACAAAGGGGGAGGATCCAGTGGCACGTAGGGTGGCGTTCGCAAGTCCTAAACGGGATGTTCCTAGGATCAACTTCATGTTGGTTTTTTGGCCTTGTTTAGGATCGGCTTACGAGCACCGTGCGTGGCCGCAAGGCCCAACCTGGAGTAGGATGATCCGATTATGCGGTGAAAACCCTAAATCGTCGTAGATCTCATTAGCTTCATCTTGATCAAGCAGGACCACCAAGTATTCGTGCACCCCGCACGGATCATGGGTGGATCGGCTCTTTGAGCCGATTCACGGATAACTCTGAGAGCCGATCGAGGCTCGTATTTAACGTTTACATGTATGCCCTGCAGGAAACTAAGCGAGGCATCCTCATCACCTTCCTGACCAGGTATAGGTCAGGTGGCACGCCCTTGCACTTCGCAACGCCGCGTGTGACCAGAAGAGCATTGCGGGCCGTCGCTCGGAGGGGTCTCAGCCAGCCGCAGCTCTAGGCTCTTCCCGGCTCTACAGTGTTGACAAGGCCGCTGCCCGCCGGTGGGTTTTGGCAGTCAACACTGTCATAATCATGCTTGCGACAAAATAAATTAACGGAGGCATAAAAGTGATACAAGAACTCTGAGGTAAAGTAAATCATCGAGGCTTAATTGACATTTGTTCAGTCATAAGCATGCGTGAGCATGTGCCAAGTTGATTCAAGAGAATTATTCAGAGGAGGATACCACAATGTCATACCTATCTATGAATAAAGCAATGCAAGCAAATATTTATGACATGCTACTTATATTAATAAGTTGGAGCTAATCATGAGAGATCATGAACTACTAGACTTTCTTAAATGACATATACCTCATATGAACCAACTAAGTATGCTCACATGGATGAGTATATGTACAAAAATGAAAACAAATAGAGTTCATATCAGCCTCTCACCACAATCGAATTGTCGTAGATCGTCATTATTGCCTTTTCACTTGTGTAGCTTGAATAATATGGAATGAAAACCACGCTCCAGCCACCGAAGACCATTGAAATCATAATGAACTTTACAAAACCAAAGAAGAACATCAAATATTTTTGGTGTTTTCGAATTGGAAACAAGAACAAAAGGGAAACAAGCAAACAAAGCAAAATCTTTTTTGATTTTCTTATAGCAAACCAACGATAGCAAATAAAGCAAAATAAAAGCAAGAAACCAAAATAAACAAGTGGTGAAGAGAAACAACAGAAATATTTTTGGTCTTCTTGTGTTTTAGGAAAGAAACAAAGCAAGAACAAGAAAATGAAAACTAAAAGCGTCACATAAACACAAAGCAGCAGGAATTCGTCAAACTTGACAGCAGTACACTAATCGATTTTTAAGAAATTCTTCCGCTGCTCAGATCGAAAAGTGTTCAACTAATGAAAGTTAGATAATAACCTGGGGAACATGCACAAAAATTGGATTCGCAAAATAATGTTCTGGCTATTTTTGAGAATTTTTTTAGTATCAGTCCAGAATCTGTTTTCAATCAGCACTTCCCCAAATATCATCTTCCTCTTATTAGAAAACCACTTCAAGAAACTAAACAAGTATATACAAGTATCCAGCAACCATAATATGCAAAGAATGAGTGATGCCGGTATACCTCCCCCCAAGCTTAGGCTTTTGGCCTAAGTTGATTTTTGAAAACTTCGAAAAACGCATATTTCTGGATGTCAAAATTATTATTACAGGGCAGAAAAAGATTTTCAAACCTCTAAATAACTAAAGAATTTCGCAAAACAAGTAGTGCTACAGCAAGTAATGCAAGTGGAGGAAGAAAGAGATGTTGTTTAGTTCCTCTATGCATATAAAATGAATTTGTTAACAAGGTTGATCAAGTCTTGCCATCAAACAAATTTTACATAGCATAAGAAGAATTAAACCTCAAATCAATCATGTTACCTTATATTGTATTGATAAGGATCCAATCACAAGAGTTTTATATTCTTCTTTAGGCTCATATATAGGACAATCAATATTTCCCACTTTGATAGTTCTCACATTAGAAATTGTATTAACTCCACATGCTTTCTCAATCCTCCTGGGAAAATAAACGGTATGCTCCTTGTCATCGACATTGAAAGTAACTTTTCCTTTATTGCAATCAATAACAGCCCCTGCGGTGTTAAGAAAAGGTCTCCCAAGAATAATAGACATATTATCATCTTCAGGCATTTCCAACACAACAAAATCAGTTAATATCAAGCAGTTATTAGTAACTTGAACAGGAACATCCTCACATATACCAACAGGAATAGCAGTAGATTTATCAGCCATTTGCAACGATATATCAGTCGGTATCAACTTATCTAAATAAATTCTCTTATAAAGAGAGAAAGGCATAACACTAACACCTGCTCCCAAATCACATAGAGCAGTTCTAACATAATTATTCTTAATAGAACAAGGAATAGTCGGTATACCTGGGTCGCCAAGCTTCTTTGGAACTTTACCATTGAAAGAGTAATTATCAAGCATAGTGGAAATCTCCTCATTAGGAATTTTCCTTTTGTTAGTGATAATATCTTTCATATACTTTGAATAAGGAGGCAATTTAATAGCATCAGTCAAAGGTATTTGCAGGAATAAAGGTTTCATCCAATCACAGAATTTGTTATAGTGTTCTTCTTCCTTTGATTTTAGTTTCTTAGCAGGAAAAGGCATTTGCTTTTGGACCCAAGGTTCCCTTTCACTACCATGTTTCTTAGCAATAAAATCTTCTTTAGCATACTTTTTATTTTTAGCATGCTTTTCAGGATCTTCTTCAACCTCTTCTTTATCAGAAGCATCATTCTTATCATTATCTTTATCACGTTCATTACCACTTTCAGCTTCAGCATCAGAAATAGAAATACTATTAGGATCATTAACAGGCTCAGAGGATTCTACAACAGTTTTATGTTTCTTTTTCTTTTTCTTAGATGGAGCACTAGTTTCAGTTCGTTGAGAATCTTGTTCAACTCTTTTGGGATGCCCTTCAGGATATAGAGGATCCCGGGTAGAAACACCGCCTCTAGTTGTTACTTCATAAGCATGTTTTTCTTTAAAATTATCTTTTAACAAGTCATTTTGCACTTTAGTGAGTTGATCAATTTGAGTTTGAACCATTTGAAAATGTTTAACAAGCATCTTAACATCATTGGAGGTTCTCTCCACAATACCATGCAATTCACCAATAGCTCGAGAATTTTCCATTAAATGATTCTCTACTCTCATATTGAAATTATTTTGCTTAACAATATAATTATCAAACTCATCTAAGCATTGAGCAGGAGGTTTTGAATATGGAATATCTTCTCTAGTAAAGCGTTCAAGAGAGTGTACCTCAATCATGGATGAAGGGGGAGTGATCTTACATAAATCTTCTATGGGAGGTAAATTCTTCACATCTTCGGATTTAATACCCTTCTCTTTAAGAGATTTCTTGGCTTCCCTCATATCTTCATCATTTAATTTAATCATACCCCTCTTCTTCAATATTGGTGTCGGGGTTGGTTCAGGTGTAGACCAATCATCATGATTCCGGCCTATTCTCGCCAATAATTCTTCAGCGTCGTCTGGAGTTCTTTTCCTGAAAACACAACCAGCACAACTATCCAGGTATGCCCTAGACTCAATGGTTAGTCCACTAGAAAATATATCAAGTAAATCATGCTTTTCCAAATCATGTTCAGGCCGAGCTCTAATAAGAGAGAAAAATCTCGCCCAAGCCTCGGGCAATTTCTCTCCATCTTCCTGATCAAAGTTATAAATTCTCTGCAAAGCAATATGTTGAGCACTAGCAGGAAAGTATTTCCGGAAGAAAACATCAAGCAATTCTTTTGGACTATTAATAGAATCAGGTGGCAAACTATTATACCAAGTTTTAGCATCATCCTTTAATGAGAAAGGGAAAATTTTAGCAACGAAATAAGTACGCTTCTTAACATCATCGTAAAACAAGCTACTCGGAGTAGATAGCTCAATCATGTGTTCTACAACACTTTCTTTTTCAGTACCACAAAAAGGTGTTTTCTCAACAATAGATATATGAGACAAATCAAGAGAAAAATCATAATCCTTATCCTTAATGTTTATAGGAGATGTGGCAAATTTAGGATCAGAGACAGTTTATATCTAACAGTATGTTGTGCAAGCAACTTTTTAATTTTTTTTGCATCAGTAGTAGCATTGCACTTATCAATAAAATCATCATCAAGTTCTACATAATATTCATCAAGATCATCACTAGAGTATTCAACAGACTCAGGTGAATTAACAGGTGTAGCAGCATTTTCATTAGGAGTTTCAGTACTTTCAATTTGTCTAGACCTAGCAATTGTAGCATCTAGAAAAGATCCCAATGAACCATCATTATCAAGCACAGCAGAAGCATCATCAAAATTATGAGAGGAATTTTCAGATCTAGCAGAAGTACCAGCATGTGAAGCTTGTGGTGGTGAAACAAGTTTATCTATCGCAGATGGTGAATCAAGAGCAGACAGAGGTACTCGGAGTTGTACCTTTTCTTGTAGTGGATGGTAATATGGCGACTTTAGGATCGCGAGGTTTACCCATGATGGAGAATTTGCAGCGAACAATATCAATCCAAGTGAACTTCCAAATAAAGCTATGCTCCCCGCAACGGCGCCAGAAAATAGTCTTGATAACCCACAAGTATAGGGGATCGCAACAGTCTTCGAGGGAAGTAAAACCCAATTTATTGATTCGACACAAGGGGAGACAAAGAATACTTGAAAGCCTTAACATCGGAGTTGTCAATTCAGCTGCACTGGAAACAGACTTGCTCGCAAAAGTTTATCGATAGTAACAGTTTTATAGCAGTAGCAGTGGTGAAATAACGAGCAGCAGAGTAACAAACACAGCAAGTAGTGATTATAGTAAACAAGCAGGATTAAAATACTGTAGGCACAGGGATGGATGAACGGGCGTTGCATGGGTGAGAGGAACTCATGTAACAATCAAAGCAGGGCATTTGCAGATAATAATAAAACGGTATCCAAGTACTAATCAATCAATAGGCATGTGTTCCATATTTAGTCGTACGTGCTCGCAATGAGAAACTTGCACAACATCTTTTGTCCTACCAGCCGGTGGCAGCCGGGCCTCTAGGGAATCTACTGGAAATTAAGGCACTCCTTTTAATAGAGCACCGGAGCAAAGCATTAACACTCTGTGAACACATGTGATCCTCATATCACTGCCTTCCCCTTCGGTTGTCCCAATTTCTGTCACTTTGGGGCCTCGGGTTCCGGACAACAATACGTGTATACAACTTGCAGGTAAGATCATAAAGCAATGAATATCATCATGAATCGATAACATGTTCAGATCTGAAATCATGGCACTCGGGCCCTAGTGACAAGCATTAAGCATAACAAGTTGCAACAATATCATAAAAGTACCAATTACGGACACTAGGCACTATGCCCTAACAATCTTATGCTATTACATGACCAATCTCATCCAATCCCTACCATCCCCTTCAGCCTACAGCGGGGGAATTACTCACACATGGATGGGGGAAACATGGCTGGTCGATGGAGAGGCGTCGGTGGTGATGATGGCGATGATCTCCTCCAATTCCCCGTCCAGGCGGAGTGCCAGAACGGAGTTTCTGGTCCCGAGACGGAGTTTCGCGACGGTGGCGGCGTACTGGATGGTTTCTGGCGATGTCTTCTAACTCCCCGTGCGTTTTTAGGTCGATGGCTTTAAGTAGTCCAAAGGAGGGCGTCGGAGGCCGGCCGAGGGGGCCACACGCTAGGGCCGCGCGCCCCCCTCCTGGGCCGCGCCGGCCTAGTGTGTGGGGCCCTCGGGCCTCCACCTGGCTTGCCCTTCTGGCTCCGTCAATCTTCTGGAAAAATAAGACCTTTCGCATAAATTCCGAGGATTTTCCTGAAAGTTGGATTTCTGCACAAAAACGAGACACCAGAGCAATTCTGCTGAAAACATCGTTAGTCCGTGTTAGTTGCATCCATAATACACAAATTAGAGGCAAAACAATAGCAAAAGTGTTCGGGAAAGTAGATACGTTTTGGACGTATCAGTGCCTCGGCCACCTGCATCGCGAAAAGAAAAGTTATGCGTATCACAAATGAGACATGACAGGAAATGAAAGAAGGTCGTTTCATGTATATACATACCTTTTTTCCCTTGAAGCGGGTGTAGTCGCGGTTTCCCGTGCAGTGTGTGCCACCGGTGCCTCGGTTCTCCATGTTACGCCTCGACACGGCTGCAAACTCCTCGTCCTGCCTGAGCCACCTCGCCCTAATCAGCTCCTCCCATGCCTCCCTATGCTGCTCGGCCCACTCGGGACAAACCTAAAAACGCAATACTCAACTCAAGATAATCCAATGAAAACTTAGCAGCAATGTAGAATCTCATTGACATTTTACTCACCGACATGTACTCATCAATGGTCATTGCCCATTCCTCCGTAGGCTGGTTACCGACATAGTACTCCTTCTTGACCCTCTTACCCTTGTTAGCCCAGAAGGCACTAGCGCAGGTGACCTTTTGGTTGTACCACTTCTGCGGTGTCAACCTCTCGCAAGCGCCACGCAAAGTGAGACGCGCCTTCGTCTCAAGCTCCGGGTCCACACGATAGAAGCACTTCAATCATGCATAAATCAGTTGTGAAAGTCATGAGTTAGCACATTAGGGTCATCAACTATGAACGGTGCTCGAGAAATATATGCCTTACCCAGAACTTGGTGGTCACAGCCTCAGCAGCTGTCGCGAAGCCTACGGCAGGGGCATCCTCATAGTCCGCCCAATTAGTGGCTAGCTTCGTCTCGCCATCGGGGAACGTGCTAAGGGGAGTGTATTTGCCCGGCCAGAACTTCTTAATCAGAGCCCCAAGCAAGCTGTTAGGCTGGCGGGGGGGGGGGGTTGGCCTCCCATGTCCGATTGCTTCGCAAATAAATCACACATTAGTACACATGCCAAATTGTTTATTATGCCCAAGATGAAAATACATGTTCGAAATTTCTGAAGTAGTACAATTACTCATCGCTCGAAGGAATGATAAGGGCCTTGTCATCATGGGTCTTCGGCTCCTTCCTCGCATCGGGGACTCTAGCTTCTCCACGAATCTTCAAGGGCTTCGGCGCACCCCCACCCTCCATCACCTCCAACTCAGCCCGAGAGTCCGACTCGTGTGTAGACTCCGTCTCCATCTCCACCTCCCCACTAGATGGACCCTCTAGGAACAACTCAGGAGCCACGTCGCTAGAAGCGGAGGGTGGCTCGTCAAAGTCCATGTGTACCCCGCTGCCACCTCGTCCTCCACCTCGTCCTCCTCGTCCTCGTCCTCCACCTCGTCCTCCTCGTCCTCGTCCCCCACCTCGTCCTCCTCGTCCTCGTCCTCCATCGGTACCATCGGCGTAACGCGGATTGCGCACCGGGGCTCGATCACTCCGTCTAGGCGCTCTAGGAATATTCCTCTTCACCTGCGCCAGCGTCTTAAGCAAGCTCTCGGAGTCTGCCTTGCCGCTGCTCATATTGTTCAGTCACCAGCATTGAGAAGAATAAAACAGTTAAGCACAAAGACATATTATATGAAGATACTAAGATTAAAAGGCACAATGCAATTAAGAAGCATGTTGACATAATAAAATGAAGAAGTTTGTCTTCGATGCTCGGTCGTACGTCAATGTCCCGTGGTGCCAAGAGTGGTTCAAATCTTCCACAATCGGCTGCACGTAGACACTCAAATTCTTCCCCGGGTAATCAGGGCCTGGAATGATCATCGACAGAAACATGGTCTTCCTCGTCATTAGGACTCCGGGAGGGAGATTGAGCGGAATAACAAACACGGGCCAGCAACTGTAATTGGCAGTCGACATACCAGATTGAAGCCATCTGTTGCTATCGCAATTCTGACATTCCGAGCCTCGGCTGCCGCAAGGGGGAATTTCCTATCGAAGTTCTTCCATGTCGTACCATCGGATGGATGTCCCATCTTCAACTGCTTGTTTTCGTCCACGAATCTCTTCCCATACTTGTGCCACGTCATCTGTTTGGCTATCTCCTCGTGCATGTAAAGCCGCTGGATTCTTTTTATGAATGGGAGATATCGAAGAATCGACTTTGCGGTGCTTGACCGCCTCACCCGACCATCCTTTCCCGTTACCTCTTCATACCTAGACTCGCTTACGGATGGGACAATACTTGTCCTCCGCAAACTGTCTCCAAAATAGAACGCATCCTTTCGGACAACAGTCTATCTTTTGATAATCCATGTTGAGGTCCTTCATCATTCTCCTCGTCGCGTGCAGGCTTTGAGGCAGACAATGATCTTTGGACAACATGTTACCAGTTGTTTTCAAACTTGCTTCAAAGCCCTCACGGGTGGTGTTGTACCGGGTCTTGTCGGCTAGACATTGGGAGATGGCATCGAGCTGAGAAATCGCGGCGCCCTCGTACAGAGGCTTCTTAGTCGTGGCAATCATACTATAGAAGGCCTTCGTGGTTGGCTCTGGTTCCTCCGGTTCTGGCGGCGCCTCCGGTTCTGGAGGTGGCGAATCCGGGACATCGGCATGGACGAGATCATCTAGAAAGTCTCTAATTCCATCGTACTCATTGCCATTGAGCTGCTGCCGCACCACCTCACCTCTGTCACGTTCGCGCTCATCAAAGTCGATTCCCGTGACGTACCCATGCATATACCCATATTGCAGAAGGTGTCTATACATTTCATCCTTCCCACGACGTTGACGCTTCACGCAGCGAACACAGGGGCAAAGTGCCCGAACCAGCCCCTTTGTACCACGCGCTAACTCATTCACTAGAAAATGGGTCTTCCTTGTCCACTCAGCTGTTTTCTCAGTCGCACTAACACGCTCATTGTACATCCATCCATTATCAGCCATCCTCTGCTTTATTGGGAGCATTTATATCAAATAGGAAATTAAATGCATCATATTTTTATTTATTTTACCGGGCGAAACGCATTCATCAACCTACATCTCTACTAGGTGGGCTCCTAGCAGCCGCCGGATCCGTAGTTGGCTACATTCTCCATGCTCTACCCCGGTCCAAGTCAGAATTTCGGCAGCACCTCCCCGCTGCTCACCCGATACACGTCTCGGCAAAAAGCCGAGAGGATGTGCATCCGGAGAACAACGGGGAGGCGCCGCCGAAATCCTGACTCGGACCGGAGTAGAACATGGAAAACGTAGACAACTACGCATCCGCCGACTGTCCCGTAAATGCCGCAAGCGTTACGGTTCAAAATATGCTAACCACTAATGCATATTTATCCGCGTAACGCTCGCGGACGGGAAGTGACACCTAGGTTACGCAACTTGACTTGGAAAATGAATCTAGTGACATAAGAAAATGCGGAGAAGAAGTTGGAAATTTAGCTCACCCTCGGCTGTAGAGGAAGTAGTCCAACAACCGAGTGTCGATGTCGGCGAACGTCGAGAAGCGCGTCAAGATCCGGGATCGTCACGCCCGGGTGCTCATGACGAGGCGGTCACGACATGGCCTATTTATATTTCAATCAAAACAAATTCACAATATTAGAAAAAATTCACATTTGAATTTCTATTTTTATTTCCATTTTAGTTCTTTTTCTATTTCCATTTCTTTATTAGAACAAATTCACAAATTCTATTCTATTTCTTTTTTCATTCAACATTTCCATTTTATTTGTATTCTATCCTATTTCTATTTTGATTCATATTTAGATTCTATTCAACAAATCCTATTACAATTAATACAAAATTGGTAAAAAAAAGAAGGAAGATGCATACCTTTGGCCGGCCAGGGGCAGGCTCGGGGGAGGAGGAGGACGGCGGGGAAGCCGGCAGCTGGAGGCCGGCGCGCAGCAGGGCTGCGACGAGGAGGGGGAGCAGCTCGGACGGGGGCTCAGGGTGGAGGTGGAGGCCGGCGCGCTGTAGGGGAGAGGAGGGCGGCGGCACGGTAGGGGAGAGGAGGGCGGGGTAGGGAGGAGGGAGGCCGGGGGCGGAGCGTGGCGGAGAGCGGCCAGAGGGCAGCGAGGGGAGGAGGGCGCCGGGGAGGGGAGGGGCAGCGCGTGGCGGCGGGCGGCGGGTGGCCGGCGGCGCGGCGGGGCAGAGCGTGGCGGGCGCGGGCGGGGCAGTGCGTGGCGGCGCGGGCGGGTTTAGGGTTAGGTCGGGAGCTGGTCTGGCTCGACCAGCTCCCTTGTAATGGGTCGGCGCGGGCGCTCTATGCCGAGGGCCGGCTATATGCCGAGGGTGGCCCTCGGCATAGCATTTTAATTTTTTTTTGTTTTTTATCTTACTTTTTTCCTTATTTTTTGTTTTTTCTCTTACTTATTTTTCTGACTACATTATACTAACATATATATAATAATAGGTTCATATAATTTTTTTGAGCGCGTCGACGTTAAATCGACCGCGTGGTCCACCCCTTTGACTGTGCGGTCTACCCCTTTACATGCAGAATCTGCCTAAGTGTAGGAACCCCATGTCCGAGAAGCCGGACACACCTGGGGGTAGCCTTGGATATAAACCATCTAAAATCACTTTTGCGCATGCCATGTGTACACACACAAGTTTTGGGGCCATTCCCTAGATCCGATGCTCGATTTATGACGAAACCCTAATTCTGTTGACCGCGCGGTCTACCCCTTTGACCGCATCCCATCGAGGGTCCCCCGGTGGGCATATGCCTCCATTTGAGCTCGGTTAGGTCATAGGTACATTTGGTAACAAGGATCATCCCATATGATCCCAAGTTTCTCTCCGGTTCACCTCCGAGGGAGTTCCCCCTATACATGCAGAATCTGCCTAAGTGTAGGAACCCCTTGTCCGAGAAGCCGGACACACCTGGGGGGTAGCATTGGATATAAAACCATCTCAAATCACTTTTGTGCATTCCATGTGGACACACACAAGTTTTGGGGCCATTCCCTAGATCCGATGCTCGATTTCCGACGAAACCCTAGTTCTGTTGACCGCGCGGTCTACCCCTTTGATCGCATCCCATCGGGGTCCCCGGTGGGCATATGCCTCCATTTGAGCTTGGTTAGGTCATAGGTACATGTGGAAACAAGGATCATCCCATATGATCTCAAGTTTCTCTCCGGTTCACGTACGAGGGAGTTCCCCCTATACATGCAGAATCTGCCTAAGTGTAGGAACCCCCTGTCCGAGAAGCCGGACACACCTGGGTGGGTAGCCTTGGATATAAAACCATATCAAATCAATTTTTTGCATTCCATGTGGACACACACAAGTTTTGGGGCCATTCCCTAGATCTGATGCTCGATTTCTAACGAAACCCTAGTTCTGTTGACCGTGCGGTCTACCCCTTTGACTGCATCCCATCGAGGGTCCCCCGGTGGGCATATGCCTCCATTTGAGCTTGGTTAGGTCATAGGTACATGTGGAAACAAGGATCATCCCATATTATCTCAAGTTTCTCTCCGGTTCACGTACGAGGGAGTTCCCCCTATACATGCAGAATCTGCCTAAGTGTAGGAACCCCCTGTCCGAGAAGCCGGACACACCTGAGGGGGTAGCCTTGGATATAAAACCATCTCAAATCACTTGTGTGCATGCCATGTGGACACACACAAGTTTTGGGGCCATTCCCTAGATCCGATGCTCAATTTCTGACGAAACCCTAGTTCTGTTGACCGCGCGGTCTACCCCTTTGACTGCATCCCATCGGGGGTCCCCCGGTGGGCATATGCCTCCATTTGAGCTTGGTTAGGTGATGCGTGTAATTGACACGTCCGTTGGGAACCCCAAGAGGAAGGTGTGATGCGCACAGCGGCAAGTTTCCCTCAGTTAGAAACCAAGGTTTAATCGAACCGATAGGGAGTCAAGAAGCACGTTGAAGGTTGATGGCGGCGGGATGTAGTGCGGCGCAACACCGTAGATTCCGGCGCCAACGTGGAACCTGCACAACACAACCTTAGAACTTTCCCCCAACGAAACAAGTGAGGTTGTCAATCTCACCGGCTTGCTGTAACAAAGGGTTAACCGTATTGTGTGGAAGATGATTGTTTGCAAGAAAACAAGAAAGAACAAGTATTGCAGCGAGATTTGTATTTCAAGTATAAAAGAATGGACCGGGGTCCACAGTTCACTAGAGGTGTCTCTCCCATAAGATAAAAGCATGTTGGGTGAACAAATTACAGTCGGGCAATTGACAAATAGAGAGGGCATAACAATGCACATACATGTCATGATAAGTACAAGTGAGATTTAATTGGGCATTACGACAAAGTACATAGACCGCCATCCAACTGCATCTATGCCTAAAAAGTCCACCTTCGAGTTATCATCCGAACCCCTTCCAGTATTAAGTTGCAAAGCAACAGACAATTGCATTAAGTATGGTGCGTAATGTAATCAACAACTACATCCTTAGACATAGCATCAATGTTTTATCCCTAGTGGCAACAAGACTCCACAACCTTAGGGGTTTCGTCACTCCCCGGATATCAATGGAGACATGAACCCACTATCGAGCATAAATACTCCCTCTTGGAGTTACTAGCATCAACTTGGCCAGAGCCTCTACTAATAACGGAGAGCATGCAAGATCATAAACAACACATAGGTAATAACTTGATAATTAACATAACATGGTATTCTCTATCCATCGGATCCCGACAAACACAACATATAGTATTACAGATAGATGATCTTGATCATGTTAGGCAGCTCACAAGATCCAACAATAATGAAGCACAATGAGGAGAAGACAACCATCTAGCTACTGCTATGGACCCATAGTCCAGGGGTGAACTACTCACTCATCACTCCGGAGGCGACCATGGCGGTGAAGAGTCCTCCGGGAGATGAATCCCCTCTCCGGCAGGGTGCCGGAGGAGATCTCCAGAATCCCCCGAGATGGGATTGGCGGCGGCGGCGTCTCTGGAAGGTTTTCCGTATCGTGGTTCTTCGTTTCGGGGGTTTCGCGACGGAGGCTATAAGTAGGCGGAAGGGCAGAGTCGGAGGGCCGACGAGGGGCCCACACCATAGGGCGGCGCGGGCCCCCTCCGGCCGCGCGGCCCTATGGTGGCGGCGCCTCGTCGCCCCACTTCGTATCCCTTTCGGTCTTCCGGAAGCTTCGTGGCAAAATAGGACCCCGGGCGTTGATTTCGTCCAATTCCGAGAATATTTCGTTACTAGGATTTCTGAAACCAAAAACAGCAGAAAACAAAGAATCGGCTCTTCGGCATCTTGTTAATAGGTTAGTTCCGAGAAAATGCACGAATATGACATAAAGTGTGCATAAAACATGTAGATATCATCAATAATGTGGCATGGAACATAAGAAATTATCGATACGTCGGAGGCGTATCGGCATCCCCAAGCTTAGTTCTCGCTCGTCCCGAGCAGGTAAAACGATAACAAAGATAATTTCTGAAGTGACATGCCATCATAACCTTGATCATACTATTTGTAAACATATGTAATGAATGCAGCGATCAAAACAATGGTAATGACATGAGTAAACAAGTGAATCATAAAGCAAAGACTTTTCATGAATAGTACTTCAAGACAAGCATCAATAAGTCTTGCATAAGAGTTAACTCATAAAGCAATAAATCAAAGTAAAGGTATTGAAGCAACACAAAGGAAGATTAAGTTTCAGCGGTTGCTTTCAACTTATAACATGTATATCTCATGGATAATTGTCAACATAGAGTAATATAACAAGTGCAATATGCAAGTATGTAGGAATCAATGCACAGTTCACACAAGTGTTTGCTTCTTGAGGTGGAGAGAGATAGGTGAACTGACTCAACATAAAAGTAAAAAGAATGGTCCTTCAAAGAGGAAAGCATCGATTGCTATATTTGTGCTAGAGCTTTTATTTTGAAAACATGAAACAATTTTGTCAACGGTAGTAATAAAGCATATGAGTTATGTAAATTATATCTTACAAGTTGCAAGCCTCATGCATAGTATACTAATAGTGCCCGCACCTTGTCCTAATTAGCTTGGACTACCGGATCATCGCAATACACATGTTTTAACCAAGTGTCACAATGGGGTACCTCCATGCCGCCTGTACAAAGGTCTAAGGAGAAAGCTCGCATTTTGGATTTCTCGCTTTTGATTATTCTCAACTTAGACATCCATACCGGGACATCATGGACAACAGATAATGGACTCCTCTTTAATGCATAAGCATGTGGCAACAATTATTATTCTCATATGAGATTGAGGATATATGTCCAAAACTGAAACTTCCACCATGAATCATGGCTTTAGTTAGCGGCCCAATGTTCTTCTCTAACAATATGCATGCTCCAACCATAAAGGTGGTAGATCTCTCTTACTTCAGATAAGACGGACATGCATAGCAACTCACATGATATTCAACATAGAATAGTTGATGGCGTCCCCAGAAGCATGGTTATCGCACAACAAGCAACTTAATAAGAGATAAAGTGCATAAGTACATATTCAATACCACAATAGTTTTAAAGCTATTTGTACCATGAGCTATATATTGTAAAGGTGAATGATGGAATTTTAAAGGTAGCACTCAAGCAATTTACTTTGGAATGGCGGATAAATACCATGTAGTAGGTAGGTATGGTGGACACAAATGGCATAGTGGCTGGCTCAAGGATTTTGGATGCATGAGAAGTATTCCCTCTCGATACAAGGTTTAGGCTAGCAAGGTTATTTGAAACAAACACAAGGATGAACGGTGCAGCAAAACTCACATAAAAGACATATTGAAAACATTATAAGACTCTACACCGTCTTCCTTGTTGTTCAAAACTCAATACTAGATATTATCTAGACTCTAGAGAAACCAAATATGCAATCCAAATTAGCAAGCTCTAAGTGTTTCTTCATTAATGGGTGCAAAGTATATGATGCAAGAGCTTAAACATGAGCACAACAATTGCCAAGTATCAAATTATCCAAGACATTTTAGAATTACTACATGTAGCATTTCCAATTCCAACCATATAACAATTTAACGAAGAAGAAACTTCGCCATGAATACTATGAGTAGAGCCTAAGGACATACTTGTCCATATGCTACAGCGGAGCGTGTCTCTCTCCCACAAAGTGAATGCTAGGATCCATTTTATTCAAACAAAACAAAAACAAAAACAAACCGACGCTCCAAGCAAAGTGCATAAGATGTGACGGAATAAAAATATAGTTTCGGGGAGGAACCCGATAATGTTGTCGATGAAGAAGGGGATGCCTTGGGCATCCCCAAGCTTAGACGCTTGAGTCTTCTTAGAATATGCAGGGGTGAACCACCGGGGCATCCCCAAGCTTAGAGCTTTCACTCTCCTTGATCATATTGTATCATCCTCCTCTCTTGATCCTTGAAAACTTCCTCCACACCAAACTCGAAACAACTCATTAGAGGGTTAGTGCACAATAAAAATTAACATGTTCAGAGGTGACACAATCATTCTTAACACTTCTGGACATTGCATAAAGCTACTGGACAATAATGGATCAAAGAAATTCATCCAACATAGCAAAAGAGGCAATGCGAAATAAAAGGCAGAATCTGTCAAAACAGAACAGTCCGTAAAGATGGATTTTATAAGGGCACCAGACTTGCTTAAATGAAAATGCCCAAATTGAATGAAAGTTGCGTACGTATCTGAGGATCACTCACGTAAATTGGCTTAATTTTCTGAGTTCCCTACAGAGAATTAGACCCAGATTCGTGACAGCAAAGAAATCTGTTTCTGCGCAGTAATCCAAATCTAATATTTACTTTACTATCAAAGACTTTACTTGGCACAACAAAACATAAAACTAAGATAAGGAGAGGTTGCTACAGTAGTAAACAACTTCCAAGACTCAAATATAAAACAAAAATACTGTAGTAAAAACATGGGTTGTCTCCCATAAGCGCTTTTCTTTAACGCCTTTCAGCTAGGCCAGAAAGTGTAACTCAAGTAACATCAAGAGATGAAGCATCAACATCATAATTTGTTCTAATAATAGAATCATAAGGTAACTTCATTCTATTTCTAGGGAAGTGTTCCATACCTTTCTTGAGAGGAAATTGATATTTAATATTACCTTCCTTCATATCAATAGTAGCACCAACGGTTCGAAGAAAAGGTCTTCCCAATATAATGGGGCAAGATGCATTGCATTCAATATCCAAGACAACAAAATCAACGGGGACAAGGTTATTGTTAACCATAATATGAACATTATCAACTTTCTCCAAAGGTTTCTTTTTAGCATTATCGACGAGATTAACATCCGGATAACGAGTTTTTCAATGGTGGCAAGTCAAGCATATCATAGACTTTCTTAGGCATAACGAAATACTTGCACCAAGATCACATAAAGCATTACAATCAAAGTCTTTGACCCTCATTTTAATGATGGGCTCCCAACCATCCTCTAGCTTTCTAGGAATAGAAGTTTCAAGTTTTAGTTTTTCTTCTCTAGCTTTTATGAGAGCATTTGTAATATGTTTTGTGAAAGCCAAGTTTACAGCGCTAGCATTGGGACTCTTAGCAAGTTTTTGTAAGAACTTTATAACTTCAGAGATGTGGCAATCATCAAAATCTAAATCATTACAATCTAAAGCAATGGGATTATCATCCCCAAGGTTGGAAAAAATTTCAGCGGCTTTATCACAGTGCAGTTCTAGCAGTTTTAGCAGTTTCGAGTAATTTTGCGCGCTTTGCACTAGGAGTAGAAACATTGCCAACACCAATTATTTTATTATTGATAGTAGGAGGTGCAGCAACATGTGAATCATTAGCATTGCTAGTGGTGGTAATAGTCCAAACTTTAGCTACATTTTTCTCTTTAGCTAGTTTTTCATTTTCTTCTCTATCCCACCTAGCACGCAGTTCAGCCATTAATCTTATATTCTCATTAATTCTAACTTGGATGGAATTTGCTGTAGTAACAATTTTATTTTCAATATCCCTATTAGGCATAACTTTCGATTTCAAAAGATCAACATCGGAGGCAAGACTATCAACCTTAGAAGCGAGAATATCAATTTTATTGAGCTTTTCCTCAACAGATTTGTTAAAGGCAGTTTGTGTACTAATAAATTCTTTAAGCATAGCTTCAAGTCCAGGGGGTGTATTCCTATTATTGTTGTAAGAATTCCCATAAGAATTAGCATAACCGTTACCATTATTATAAGGATATGGCCTATAGTTATTACTAGAATTGTTCCGATAAGCATTGTTGTTGAAATTATTATTTTTAATGAAGTTTACATCAACATGTTCTTCTTGGGCAACAAATGAAGCTAACGGAACATTATTAGGATCAACATTAGTCCTATCATTCACAAGCATGGACATAATAGCATCAACCTTATCATTCAAGGAAGAGGATTCTTCAACAGAATTTACCTTCTTACCTTGTGGAGCTCTTTCCGTGTGCCATTCAGAGTAATTAACCATCATATTATCAAGAAGCTTTGTTGCTTCACCAAGAGTGATGGACATAAAGGTACCTCCAGCAGCTGAATCCAATAAATTCCGCGAAGAAAAATTTAGTCCTCGCATAGAAGGTTTGGATGATCATCCAAGTAGTCAGTCCATGGGTTGGGCAATTTTTAACCAAAGATTTCATTCTTTCCCAAGCTTGAGCAACATGTTCATTATCCAATTGTTTAAAATTCATTATGCTACTCCTCAAAGATATAATTTTAGCAGGGGGATAATATCTACCAATAAAAGCATCCTTGCATTTAGTCCAGGAATCAATACTATTCTTAGGCGAGAGATAGCAACCAATCTTTAGCTCTTCCTCTTAATGAGAAAGGAAACAATTTTAATTTTATAATGTCACCATCTACATCTTTATACTTTTGCATTTCACACAATTCAACAAAATTATTGAGATGGGCAGCAGCATCATCGGAACTAACACTGGAAAATTGCTCTCGCATAACAAGATTCGATAAAGCAAGTTTAATTTCAAAGAATTCCGCTGTAGTAGCAGGTGGAGCAATAGGTGTGCATAGGAAATCATTATTATTTGTGGTTGTGAAGTCACACAACTTAGTATTTTCAGGGGTGGCCATTTTAGCAGTAGTAAATAAAACAAACTAGATAAAATAAATGCAAGTAACTAATTTTTTTGTGTTTTTGATATAGCAAACAAGATAGTAAATAAAGTAAAACTAGCAACTAATTTTTTGTGTTTTGATATAAGTGCAGCAAACAAAGTAGTAAATAAAATAAAGCAAGACAAAAACAAAGTAAAGAGATTGAGAAGTGGAGACTCCCCTTGCAGCGTGTCTTGATCTCCCCGGCAACGGCGCCATAAATTTGCTTGATGCGTGTAATTGACACGTCCGTTGGGAACCCCAAGAGGAAGGTGTGATGCGCACAGCGGCAAGTTTCCTCGGTTAGAAACCAAGGTTTAATCGAACCAGTAGGAGTCAAGAAGCACGTTGAAGGTTGATGGCGGCGGGATGTAGTGCGGCGCAACACCAGAGATTCCGGCGCCAACGTGGAACCTGCACAACACAACCTTAGAACTTTGCCCCAACGAAACAGTGAGGTTGTCAATCTCACCGGCTTGCTGTAACAAAGGGTTAACCGTATTGTGTGGAAGATGATTGTTTGCAAGAAAACAGTAAAGAACAAGTATTGCAGCAGATTTGTATTTCAGTATAAAAGAATGGACCGGGGTCCATAGTTCACTAGAGGTGTCTCTCCCATAAGATAAAAGCATGTTGGGTGAACAAATTACAGTCGGGCAATTGACAAATAGAGAGGGCATAACAATGCACATACATGTCATGATAAGTACAGTGAGATTTAATTGGGCATTACGACAAAGTACATAGACCGCCATCCAACTGCATCTATGCCTAAAAGTCCACCTTCAGGTTATCATCCGAGCCCCTTCCAGTATTAAGTTGCAAAGCAACAGACAATTGCATTAAGTATGGTGCGTAATGTAATCAACAACTACATCCTTAGACATAGCATCAATGTTTTATCCCTAGTGGCAACAGCACTCCACAACCTTAGGGGTTTCTGTCACTCCCCCAGATATCAATGGAGACATGAACCCACTATCGAGCATAAATACTCCCTCTTGGAGTTACTAGCATCAACTTGGCCAGAGCCTCTACTAATAACGGAGAGCATGCAAGATCATAAACAACACATAGGTAATAACTTGATAATTAACATAACATGGTATTCTCTATCCATCGGATCCCGACAAACACAACATATAGTATTACAGATAGATGATCTTGATCATGTTAGGCAGCTCACAAGATCCAACAATGAAGCACAATGAGGAGAAGACAACCATCTAGCTACTGCTATGGACCCATAGTCCAGGGGTGAACTACTCACTCATCACTCCGGAGGCGACCATGGCGGTGAAGAGTCCTCCGGGAGATGAATCCCCTCTCCGGCAGGGTGCCGGAGGAGATCTCCAGAATCCCCCGAGATGGGATTGGCGGCGGCGGCGTCTCTGGAAGGTTTTCCGTATCGTGGTTCTTCGTTTCGGGGTTTCGCGACGGAGGCTATAAGTAGGTGGAAGGGCAGAGTCGGAGGGCTGACGAGGGGCCCACACCATAGGGCGGCGCGGGCCCCCCTCTGGCTGCGCGGCCCTATGGTGGCGGCGCCTCGTCGCCCCACTTCGTATCCCTTTCGGTCTTCCGGAAGCTTCGTGGCAAAATAGGACCCCGGGCGTTGATTTCGTCCAATTCCGAGAATATTTCGTTACTAGGATTTACGAAACCAAAAACGACAGAACAACGAATCGGCTCTTCGGCATCTTGTTAATAGGTTAGTTCCAGAAAATGCACGAATATGACATAAAGTGTGCATAAAACATGTAGATATCATCAATAATGTGGCATGGAACATAAGAAATTATCGATACGTCGGAGGCGTATCATTAGGTCATAGGTACATGTGGAAACAAGGATCATCCCATATGATCTCAAGTTTCTCTCCGGTTCACTCCCGCCCTGCTACTTCTCTCCCGCCCTTTTTTCCCCCCCCCCCCTTTCCCGCTGCTTCTCTCCCACCCTTTTTTCCCGCCATGATTTCCCGCCAAGTTTTCCCGCCCACCCTTTCCCGCTCATTCTCTCCCGCCAAGTTTTCCCGCCCACCCTTTCCCGCCCATTCTCTCCCGCCAAGTTTTCCCGCCGTTTCAGCCCCTCGTCGGCCTGTATATAGCCATGTCTTCTCCACTAACAGCACCAGCAACATTTCTCCCCTCATCACTTCTCTCATCCAACAGCACCACAAAATCCTCTGAGCTGAGCTACCGCTGAGATGGCTCCTCGTGTGCGGTTGTAGTTATTTAAGTGTTTCGGTTCATGTGTGGGTAGTTCTTTAAGCGCTTTGGTATGTGTGTGGGTCTAGTTATTTAAGTGTTTTGTATCGTGTCTGGGTCTTAAGTTCTTAAATGTATCACTTTTGTGCATGCCATGCCATGTGAACACACACAAGTTTTGGGGCCATTCACCCCCTCTGAGGCTCGATTTCTGACGAAACCCTAGTTATGTTGACGGCGCGGTCTACCCCTTTAACTGCATCCCATCGGGGGTCCCCCGGTGGGCATATGCCTCCATTTGAGCTTGGTTAGGTCGTAGGTACATGTGGTAACAAGGATCATCCCATATGATCCCAAGTTTTTCTCCGGTTCACCTCCGATGGAGTTCCCCCCTATACATCCAGAATCTGCCTAAGTGTAGGAACCCCCTGTCCGAGAAGCCGAACACACCTTGGGGGTAGCCTTGGATATAAAACCATCTCAAATCACTTTTGTGCATGCCATGTGGACACACACAAGTTTTCCAGCGATTCCGACGCTCCGGTGGTCTGTATCTTGGAAAACCCTAGGGCGGGGACCCCGCAGATCTACCACTATAGCTTTCTCCGTGCGAGGGTTTACCAATGGGCATTTTTACTTGTTTTGCTTTGTTTAGGACATATGTACATGGAAATCATAGGTTGGGCATACTTTACCATAAATAGGCTCCGTTTGAGCCGTGGCGGGAGTTTCCACATACAGATCCTGGATTTTACCAAGTGCTAGCCCATGTATGCGGAAATCGTCAACGCCGGGTACATGCAAGGTTAGCCAAACCCTAGGGCGGGGACCCCGCAGATCTACCCCTAGGGTTAGGGTTAGGGATAGGATCCGGGTGAGGTTTAGGGTTACCAAAATGTTCGCAAAATAGAAAGTTGGCCCGCAGAAGCGGGAAACCCTAGGGCGGGAATGGCCTCGGTTAGGGTTAGGGTTGGAGTTAGGGTTAGCAATGGAATTTTTTCCTAAATGTTTAAGGACATATGTACATCGATAGCAGAAGTTGGGCCTAGTGGCTCCGGTTGACCCGTCTGCGAAGAGCGTCACCCGTGGGACCTACATATATGCCATCTACGAATTCTTAAAAAATAGAACCTTTTTTACATAATTCATACTAGTAAATAAATAATAGAAACATAATATAAAGTAATATGAGAGATAAAAAAAGAAAAAAAAACCTATATGCCGAGGGTGGCCGTCGGCATAGGGGGCCATGCCCTATGCCGAGGGTAGCCCTCGGCGTCTGTGTGACGTCGTGAGCGGGCAGTGACGGCGCGGGTGCGAGGGCAGGCGACGCCGGTGTTACGTCGAGGGCCAGGTTGACGCCGATGGCTGCCCTCGGCGTAGCAACCTCTACGCCGACGGCAAGTATACGCCGACAGTCGTCTTCCGGCGGTGCCCTGGTGAGGAGGTACACCGACGGCCCCGATAAAAAACCCTTGGTGTAGAGTATGGCCGTCGGCGTCTACCTCCATTCCTGTAGTGCTAGACTGAGTCCTTCCTTCATCCGGGCCGACGAAACGAACCAGCATCACCTATCCCAGCCAAACAAAACCAGTCCCGATCTAGCCAGGAAGGATCCAATGACTTGTGAGCATAGCCCTTTGGAAAGGACTCGCTCTCGACACAAAAACCCTAGGTGGCCGATTCAATCGAGTTTCTCTTTGCCATAAGCTTGATCGATCACGGCAATACTGCTCAGCGGAAGCTGGTCGAGTTGCCACGCCACCCCAATCTCTTCAATATGTCGTCGACGTCAAGTCTCGGAATCCTTCTCTATGCCCCCTGTCCACGGCACCAGCAAGGCGCTACTCGGGCGCCATCGCTTCCAAGGATCATGTCCGCCATGGCCAGCCAGCATGAGGATTACCGCAGGCAAAGGACCATTTTCATCATCTTCATGAATTCCTCGACAAGATCGTCGAACCACCTCAACGTCTGTAGCGCCCCTGCCCCGACCCTCCCCGCTCTCCCTACTGGCTGGCGTACGCCAGATACGGGTCATCCGCATCGACGAACTCTTCTCTACCTGGCGAGTTAATCCGAGGCTCATTGACGTTGCCATCAGGTTGGGAAGTGTTACCATACGGGCCTGGTATGCAAGCTCAAGGAGAACTCATTACCCCGAGATGCCACTCCTCGGAACTAAACCGCGCATGACTAGCACACTGAACATCCTTGCACACATAGTGTAACGGCCCTGGAAATACCCCTATTAGATTTTGTTTGTTCTTTTTTATTTATGCATAATCATGACATCATGCATCTATTTTTCAACCTCAAAAATATTTTATTAAATAGTATTTTATTTCTTTTATAATCCCCTCTTTTATTTCAAATAATATCCCTTCTTTCTCTGTTTAATTCCACTACTAAAATCTTTGTTGAAATGGTTTTAAAACAAACAGAAAAACAATAAAAGAAAATTGTTTTAAATAAATAAAATAAAAAGGAGAGAAGTCCTAGCCAACCGGCCCAGCAGGCAGCCCCCGGCCAAATCCTAGCCCCATCCGGCTCCCCCTGGTAGTTTTCCTTCCACCTCTCTGCTGCCGGCCTTCTTGCAAGGAACCCCCTGGATTTCTTCCTTTTGCGCCCGGGTCCTCCCACCAACTCTCATTCTTCCTCTCGTCTCTCCCCGACCAGACCGTGACCCACTGGAATTCTTGTAATTGGCAAGTAGAGCCTCCTAGCTTTATCATTCCTATGCTCATAGATGATGTAACTATTATTTGATTGGCGGCAACAGGTTCCAGACGCACTCTTTTCCTTCCAGGGTACCTATGGGGACTGGAATGTTTTTAATGAAGCGGCCTGCTGTTTGCGTAATATAGTGGTTTAATTGTTCAAAAAAAAAGACCGTGACCCACTCGATCCCCCACCCACGGCCTCCTCCTCGCTCGCCCCAGCAGGAACCCTCCTCCCTCACTGGCTCTCCCTCCGGTCGTGCCGTCCTCGTCCCCTCCGCGAGCCCCGCTCCGCCCGACCACCGCCGACCTCCGTGCCTCATGCGCTGCTGCTCCTCTCCCCGCGGATCCTCTCTGCCTGCGCGTGCTGCCGTGCGACCCCTGGCCTCGACATCGTATTGGGCCAAGAGCTCCGTCCCGCGCCGCCTCTTTCCTCCAATGCGAGTGCCTCCACATGCCCTGGCTCGTGCTCATCCTTGCCACCTGCTCGTGAGCGTGGCTGACAGGGCTCTTGCTCTGGCGTCTAAAGGTCTACAATCTACATTTGCCCTTCTCAGGTGTCGACCACGTCTGCATGCAACCGTCCATCGCCACGTCGCCGACCTTTTGTTCCTGCCGCCTGCACGTCCCGAGCCCCTCTGGCTGTCGGCCTGTCGCCTTCGGCTTCGAGTTCTGCTATGAGTGTGTCGCCCCGAGCTTCGTCCTCTCCATTGACCTCAAGCTGTGGTGCTCTGTTTCTTTTATTCCTTGCAATTTGTCCTGGCCGATGCCACTGCTGTTGCTTCGCTCTTTGGCACTTGTGATGCTTCCCTGATTCCTTTTGGTAGTTGACTCTGGGCCTCACGAGCTGTGTTTTTGGCTACACTGACGTTCTAGGCAGGTTTCAGTCGTCTACCGTTTTTTTAGGGAAGTCGTCTACCGTTCCGCACGAGTGATTCCATCGACAGGATCGATCTCGAAATAACAATGCACCATCTGAAGCTTCTCACTGGTACGTGAGGATGAACCGAAGAACACCAGTGTTGATTCAAGTCAGACATCGACAATTGAAGCCGAAATACCAATACCTTCGTCACCGATCCGAAGACAGGACCTCCACTTCATCTTCTTCCTCTCCGAACCCAAATCCGGCGACCATCCTTGTTCTGAGACGTGAGACCCCGACCGTAATGTACCACTATTTTCTAAATGTGACATATATCTTGTATGCATCTTTCATATCATGTTGCATCGTATTTCATATGTGGTTGTTCGGGTAAGAGAAATTCACCTAATAAATAAATATAGAATTGTGCGGGACTGTTATCTTATCCCTTTTCCATCTAAATGGAGTAGCTCACCCTTGCCATGCTACTGCCATGCTAATAAACATTTAACATTGTCGGTACAAATGCAACTCCAACCCTAATTTATTTGTCCGGGATTCCGACTTCGATTAATATGGACAAATTGCACTGCACCATTTCTACCATGCCATGCATGCCATATCCTGATCATGCTGATTCTTCTCTGTAGTAGTAAGACTTACACTCGTTGTGCGTTCCAACATTTGCTTCTTCTCAGATAGGATCACGAAGTGGTGTTGTGATATACGACAAGTTCTTCTGCAGCTTTTCACAGGCGAGCCCACCTCCTTCACCTATTTTACATTTTCATGCTCGTTGCTCTCTTGATATCCTTATGTTGCAATTCTTTCGATTCACGTGTCCTATTCCACTATTACCCATATGAGCCATGTTACCTATCTGCTACCTATCATCGTTGTTGGTTGGTTGAGCCTTTTGAGTCGTAGCGCATGTTCAGGGATATGTTGTTATCTCTATATTTGTTGGGTTTGTTGGGAGGTTATCACACGCTATATTGGTTGTTGGAGATAATCATGCTTTATTTTAATGTAAACAACTAAAATTGTAAGCATTGGTATCTGTGAGCCCCTTTGCGAAATCTTCAGATCTTTTTCTCGCTAATGTCCCCTAGAACTTGAGTTCTTGTTATATGTTCCGAGATTGAGCGCTCAACCCGTACGTGAGGATGATTATTGGGACCCCCTACACCCATTAATTTTTCTCAATTCTGTTGAAAAGGGGGGCACAACCTTAGTTTTATTTGCCTATGACATGTATGCCTTGCTTTACTTCATGTTGTCTCCGGACGTTTACTTCATGTTGTCTCCGGATGTTTATATTCTGTAATGAACCTTGCAGGATGTTTATCGAAGCGTGTGGTTTGCACGCCTAGCCGCCGACGCAAACCCTGAGTTCGCGTCGGAGTACGGCCGAACTTCATCATAGGTAGCTTAGTCGGGTGGCCCGCACTACACTTTCTTGTTGAACTGGGAACAGTCTTGTTGTGAGACTCCGCCGCAATTAAGCGGGTTCGAGCATGCGTATGGTTACATTTGGGCAACCCCTGTAGGGTATACATCTTATCGATAAGCCGTGTCCGTGGTTATAGACGATTTGGAATTGTATAACTTGATCATAGAACAACTTACACCTTATACTTGCTGCTAATAATTTGCTTAGTAATATAGCATTACTACAACCAATATCTAATAAAACTTGTCAACGGTGTGAGTGCTCTTGTTAGTACTTTTTCATTTGCGAAGAGGGAATGCATCGGTTGGGTTATGTTTGCAGAGTATAGAACTGTTAGCTTTTGCGCTCTCTCACCTTCTCTATTATACGGATGTTGTAGCGTGTCTCTATTGGTTAGTACAAGCGTTGTTGCCACTAAACTCTACCATATATCCGTGCAATTTATATTGCCCACCGGCGAGCATAACCGGTCTTATCTCGCAAGTACGTGCCTTTGGTACTTACTCTCGCCTTTCTTTCTCCTTTGTCTTCTCCCCCTTTTGTCGGCAACCCTTGTCCCGACTTAAACATGTATGAGTTGACGATGTTAGCAAGGTTACCCTCCGGTTTGGCCTGGGTAGCGTTATGGACGCCACTGGTTATCTTCGGAACTCTTAGTCCAATTTGTATCTTGTTTGTACTTGGACGTATTTGATCTTATGTATGATTCAGATCTTGTATTGTATTTTTGTATTCTTGACTTGTTGGAGTCGTTGTTGTAATATACGTTTCTTGTGGGATCTACTATGTTGTAACGTTACTTCTCGTGGTAATTCCTTTGGCATCACGTGTGTAATTCATCCCGCACCTCGTGTCGGAGGGCGTCTCAGAATCGATACGTGTGGATTTCGGCGGAATCGCTGGAATCCTCATGGTACCGGTTTTGGGGCGTCACACATAGGACCACCAACATCCTAGGAACTAGCTAACTACGCTAGTTAAGATCGCGAAACTCCAGACTTCAAAGGGGGAAGCTTCAGGACAACGTCTCTAGCTAGGAAGGAAAACAGCGCTCGCGAGCTTCATCGTTGCCGGCACGGGCAAGTGATGTCTACGCACGCTTCTATTCCTGTAGACAGTGTTGGGCCTCCAAGAGCAGAGGTTTGTAGAACAGCAGCAAGTTTCCTTAAGTGAATCACCCAAGGTTTATCGAACTCAGGGAGGTAGAGGTCAAAGATATCCCTCTCAAGCAACCCTGCAATTACGACAAGAAGTCTCTTGTGTCCCCAACACACCTAATACACTTGTCAGATGTATAGGTGCACTAGTTCGGCGAAGAGATAGTGAAATACAAGTAATATGGATGAATATGAGTGGTAATAACAATCTGAATAAAATATGGCAGCGAGTAAACATGCAGTAGAATAGTAAATAAACGGAGATTCGATGCTTGGAAACAAGGCCTAGGGATCATACTTTCACTAGTGGACACTCTCAACATTGATCACATAACTGAATAAACAAATACTACTTTCTCTACACTCTCTTGTTGGATGACAAACACCATTCATTGTGTAGGGCTACAAGAGCTCCCTCAAGCCGGAGTTAACAAGCTCCACAACATTCCACTAAAAGAAAAGATCTGATAGACAACGTCTCAAAATCGTCCGCTAAGGGGTATTTTTCGTCGCCTATGGGCCTAACCCGACGATATGGGTTCTGTTGTCGAAACTGCGTCAGGCAAAGTCCTACGACGATTTTTTCGGTCCGTCGCGCTTGGGCGCCCTTCCGCCACGGAAAATCGGACCGTTGCGGAAGTGTTTCCGGGAGCCCGTTGATCGCCGACGTCATGCAAACTGACACATGGCAGACGCCGTTAACTGGCAGTTAACGGCGTTAACCGCTGAAACCCCGTGGTAGATGGTAGGCCCACACGAGACCTGCCACGTCTTAAGCGGGCCGGCCCATTAAGTTTGCGGGCCGGGCCAGCTGACTTAGTTTGACCGGTCAACTATATAGCTGGGCTGGTCCATTAGTTACGTGGGCCGGGCCTAACCTCTAAGGTTGATGATACGTCTCCAACGTATCGATAATTTCTTGTGTTCCATGCCACATTATTGATGTTATCTACATGTTTTATACACATTATATGTTGTATTTATGCATTTTCCGGCACTAACCTATTAACGAGATGCCGAAGAGCCGATTCTTTGTTTTTCGCTGTTTTTGATTTCAGAAATCCTACAAAGGAAATATTCTCGGAATTAGACGAAATCAACGCCCAGGGTCCTATTTTTGCACGAAGCTTCCAGAAGACCGAGGGGGAAAGGAAGTGGGGCCACGAGGCGCCGAAACAACAGGGCGGCGCGGCCCAGGTCTTGGCCACGCGGCCCTGGCGTGTGGGGCCCTCGTGTGGCCCCCCGCGTTGCCCTTCCGCCTACAAATAGCCTTCGTCGCGAAACCCCCGATGCGAGAGCCACGATACGGAAAACCTTCATCGTGACGCCGCCGCCGCCAATCCCATCTCGGGGGATTCTGGAGATCACCTCCGGCACCCTGCCGGAGAGGGATTCATCTCCCGGAGGACTCTTCACCGCCATGGTCGCCTCCGGAGTGATGAGTGAGTAGTTCACCCCTGGACTATGGGTCCATAGCAGTAGCTAGATGGTTGTCTTCTCCTCATGTGCTTCATTGTCGGATCTTGTGAGTTGCCTAACATGATCAAGATCATCTATCCGTAATTCTATATGTTGTGTTTGTCGGGATCCGATGGATAGAGAATACTATGTTATGTTGATTATCAATCTATTACCTATGTGTTGTTTATGATCTTGCATGCTCTCCGTTATTAGTAGAGGCTCCGGCCAAGTTTTTGCTCTTAACTCCAAGAGGGAGTATTTATGCTCGATAGTGGGTTCATGCCTCCATTAAATCTGGGACAAGTGACGAGAAAGTTCTAAGGTTGTGGATGTCTTGTTGCCACTAGGGATAAAACATTGATGCTATGTCCGAGGATGTAGTTATTGATTACATTACGCACCATACTTAATGCAATTGTCCGTTGTTTTGCAACTTAATACTCGGAAGGGGTTCGGAAGATAACCTCGAAGGTGGACTTTTTAGGCATAGATGCATGCTTGGATAGCGGTCTATGTACTTTGTCGTAATGCCCAATTAAATCTCACAATATTCATCATGTCATGTATGTGCATTGTTATGCCCTCTCTATTTGTCAATTGCCCGACTATAATTTGTTCACCCAACATGCTATCTTATGGGAGAGACACCTCTAGTGAACTGTGGACCCCGGTCCATTCTTTACATCTGAAATACAAATCTGTTGCTATTGTTCTTTACTGTTTTCTGCAAACAATCATCATCCACACTATACATCTAATCCTTTGTTACAGCAAGCCGGTGAGATTGACAACCTCACTGTTTCGTTGGGGCAAAGTACTTTGGTTGTGTTGTGCGGGTTCCACGTTGGCGCCGGAATCCCCGGTGTTGCGCCGCACTACATCCCGCCGCCATCAACCTTCAACGTGCTTCTTGGCTCCTCCTGGTTCGATAAACCTTGGTTTCTTTCGAGGGAAAACTTGCTGCTGTGCGCATCATACCTTCCTCTTGGGGTTCCCAACGAACGTGTGAGTTACACGCCATCAAGCTCTTTTTCAGGCGCCGTTGTCGGGAGATCAAGACACGCCGCAAGGGAGTCTCCACAATCCAATCTCTTTACTTTGTTTTTGTCTTGCTTTATTTTATTTACTACTTTGTTTGCTGCATTATATCAAAACACAAAAAAATTAGTTGCTAGCTTTACTTTATTTACTGTCTTGCACTCTATATCAAAAACACAAAAAATTTAGTTACTTGCATTTATTTTATCTAGTTTGCTTTATTTACTACTGCTAAAATGGCCACTCCTGAAAATACTAAGTTGTGTGACTTCACAACCACAAATAATAATGATTTCTTATGCACACCTATTGCTCCACCTGCTATCTGCAGGTATAATTCTTTGAAATTAAACCTGCTCTCTATTTAATCTTGTTATGCGAGAGCAATTTTCTGGTGTTAGTTCTGATGATGCTGCTGCCCATCTCAACAATTTTGTTGAATTGTGTGAAATGCAAAAGTATAAAGATGTAGATGGTGACATTATAAAATTAAAATTGTTTCCTTTCTCATTAAGAGGAAGAGCTAAAGATTGGTTGCTATCTCTGCCTAAGAATAGTATTGATTCATGGACTAAATGCAAGGATGCTTTTATTGGTAGATATTATCCCCCTGCTAAAATTATATCTTTGAGGAGTAGCATAATGAATTTCAAACAATTAGATAATGAACATGTTGCTCAAGCTTGGGAAAGAATGAAATCTTTGGTTAAAAATTGCCCAACCCATGGATCGACTACTTGGATGATCATCCAAACCTTTTATGCAGGACTGAACTTTTCTTCGCGGAACTTATTGCATTCAGCTGCTGGAGGTACCTTTATGTCCATCACTCTTGGTGAAGCAACAAAGCTCCTTGATAATATGATGATTAATTACTCTGAATGGCACACGGAAAGAGCTCCACAAGGTAAGAAGGTAAATTCTGTCAAAGAATCCTCTTCCTTGAATGATAAGATTGATGCTATTATGTCTATGCTTGTGAATGGTAGGACTAATGTTGATCCTCATAATGTTCCGTTAGCTTCATTGGTTGCTCAAAATTCTAGGCCATATCCTGCTAATGGTAACTCTTATGGTAGCTAGATACGTTTCACCTAATAAGGAAAAGATGTTAGAAATTGAAAGATCCACCAAGAACTTTATGCAATCACAATATGAGCAAAACAAATTGTTTATTAAAACTATGAATGAACAATCTACCTTGTTGAAGAATATAGGAAATCAACTTGAAAATCTGAATATGGAGATTTCTGGGTTACAAACTAAACTTGCAAATGCTGAAAACCGAATCTCATACATGTCTGCGTCACAATCTTCTTTAATTAATAAAATGGCTGCTAAACCTGAGGATATTGAAAATAAAATTGTTACTATAGCAAATGCCATCCAAGTTAGAATTAATGAGAATATAAGATTGATGGCCGAATTGCATGCTAGGTGGGAAAGAGAAGAAAATGAAAAACTAGCTAAAGAGAGTAATGTAGCTAAAGTTTGGACTATTACCACCACTAGTAATGTTAATGATTCACATGTTGCTGCACCTCCTACTATCAATGGGAAAATAATTGGTGTTGGCAATGTTTCCACTCCTAGTGCAAAGCCCGCAAAACTGCCTGAAATTGCTAAAACTGCTGAAACTGCCTGTGATAAAACTGCTGAATTTTTTTCCAACATTGGGGATAATGATCCCATTGCTTTAGATTATAATGGTTTAGATTTTGATGATTGCCACATCTCTGAAGTTATAAAGTTCTTACAAAAACTTGCTAAGAGTCCCAATGCTAGTGCTATAAACTTGGCTTTCACAAAACATATTACAAATGCTCTCATAAAAGCTAGAGAAGAGAAACTAAAACTTGAAACTTCTATTCCTAGAAAGCTAGAGGATGGTTGGGAGCCCATCATTAAGATGAAGGTCAATGACTTTGATTGTAATGCTTTATGTGATCTTGGTGCAAGTATTTCCGTTATGCCTAAGAAAATCTATAATATGCTTGACTTGCCACCATTGAAAAATTGTTATTTGGATGTTAATCTTGCTGATAATGCTATAAAGAAACCTTTGGGGAAAGTTGATAATGTTCGCATTACCGTTATCAATAACCTTGTCCCCGTTGATTTTGTTGTCTTGGATATTGAATGCAATGCATCTTGTCCCATTATATTGGGAAGACCTTTTCTTCGAACTGTTGGTGCTACCATTGATATGAAGGAAGGTAATATTAAATATCAATTTCCTCTCAAGAAAGGTATGGAAGACTTCCCTAGAAAGAGAATGAAGTTACCTTTTGATTCTATCATTAGAACAAGTTATGATGTTGATGCTTCATCTCTTGATAATACTTGATACACACTTTCTGCGCCTAACTGAAAGGCGTTAAAGAAAAGCGCTTATGGGAGACAACCCATGTTTTTACTACAGTATTTTTGTTTTATATTTGAGTCTTGGAAGTTGTTTACTACTGTAGCAACCTCTCCTTATCTTAGTTTTGTGCTTTGTTGTGCCAAGTGAAGTCTTTGACAGTAAGGTTCATACTAGATTTGGATTACTGCGCAGAAACAAATTTCTTTGCTGTCACGAATTTCGACCTGCCCCTCTGTAGGTAGCTCAAAAAATTAAGCCAATTTACGTGCGTGATCCTCAGATATGTACGCAACTTTCATTCAATTTGAGCATTTTCATTTGAGCAAGTCTGGTGCCTCAATAAAATCCATCTTTACGGACTGTTCTGTTTTGACAGATTCTGCCTTTTATTTCGCATTGCCTCTTTTGCTATGATGGATGAATTTCTTTGTTCCATTAATGTCCAGTAGCTTTGTGCAATGTCCAGAAGTGTTAAGAATGATTGTGTCACCTCTGAACATGTTAATTTTTATTGTCCACTAACCCTCTAATGAGTTGTTTCGAGTTTGGTGTGGAGGAAGTTTTCAAGGATCAAGAGAGGGAGATGATACAATATGATCAAGGAGAGTGAAAGCTCTAAGCTTGGGGATGCCCCGGTGGTTCACCCCTGCATATTTTAATAAGACTCAAGCGTCTAAGCTTGGGGATGCCCAAGGCATCCCCTTCTTCACCGACAACACTATCAGGTTCCTCCCCTCAAACTATATTTTTATTCCGTCACATCTTATGTGCTTTGCTTGGAGCGTCGGTTTGTTTTTGTTTTTGTTTTTGTTTTGTTTGAATAAAATGGATCCTAGCATTCATTGTATGGGAGAGAGACACGATCCGCTGTTGCATATGGACAAATATGTCCTTAGGCTTTACTCATAGTATTCATGGCGAAGGTTGAATCTTCTTCGTTAAATTGTTATATGGTTGGAATCGGGAAATGCTACATGTAGTAATTCTAAAATGTCTTGAATAATTTGATACTTGGCAATTGTTGTGCTCATGTTTAAGCTCTTGCATCATATACTTTGCACCCATTAATGAAGAAACACCTAGAGCTTGCTAAATTTGGTTTGCATATTTGGTCTCTCTAAAGTCTAGATAATTTCTAGTATTGAGTTTTGAACAACAAGGAAGACGGTGTAGAGTCTTATAATGTTTACAATATGTCTTTTATGTGAGTTTTTCTTCACCGGTTCATCCTTGTGTTTGTTTCAAATAACCTTGCTAGCCTAAACCTTGTATCGAGAGGGAATACTTCTCATGCATCCAAATCCTTGAGCCAACCACTATGCCATTTGTGTCCACCATACCTACCTACTACATGGTATTTCTCCGCCATTCCAAAGTAAATTTCTTGAGTGCTACCTTTAAAATTTCCATTCTTTACCTTTGCAATATATAGCTCATGGGACAAATAGCTTAAAAACTATTGTGGTATTGAATATGTACTTATGCACTTTATCTCTTATTAAGTTGCTTGTTGTGCGATAACCATGTTTACGGGGACGCCATCAACTATTCTTTGTTGAATATCATGTGAGTTGCTATGCATGTCCGTCTTGTCTCGAAGTAAGGGAGATTTACCACTTTAATGGTTAGAGCATGCATATTGTTAGAGAAGAACATTGGGCCGCTAACTAAAGCCATGAATCATGGTGGAAGTTTCAGTTTTGGACATATATCCTCAATCTCATATGAGAACACTAATTGTTGCTACATGCTTATGCATTAAAGAGGAGTCCATTATCCGTTGTCCATGTTGTCCCGGTATGGATGTCTAAGTTGAGAATAATCAAAAGCGAGAAATCCAAAATGCGAGCTTTCTCCTTAGACCTTTGTACACGGCGGCATGGAGGTACCCCATTGTGACACTTGGTTAAAACATGTGTATTGCGATGATCCGGTAGTCCAAGCTAATTAGGACAAGGTGCGGGCACTATTAGTATACTATGCATGAGGCTTGCAACTTGTAAGATATAATTTACATAACTCATATGCTTTATTACTACCGTTGACAAAATTGTTTCATGTTTTCAAAATAAAAGCTCTAGCACAAATATAGCAATCGATGCTTTCCTCTTTGAAGGACCATTCTTTTTACTTTTATGTTGAGTCGGTTCACCTATCTCTCTCCACCTCAAGAAGCAAACACTTGTGTGAACTGTGCATTGATTCCTACATACTTGCATATTGCACTTGTTATATTACTCTATGTTGACAATTATCCATGAGATATACATGTTATAAGTTGAAAGCAACCGCTGAAACTTAATCTTCCTTTGTGTTGCTTCAATACCTTTACTTTGAATCATTGCTTTATGAGTTAACTCTTATGCAAGACTTATTGATGCTTGTCTTTAAGTACTATTCATGAAAAGTCTTTGCTTTATGATTCATTTGTTTACTCATGTCATTACCATTGTTTTGATCGCTGCATTCATTACATATGTTTACAATAGTATGATCAAGGTTATGATGGCATGTCACTCCGTAAATTATCTTTGTTATCGTTTACGCTGCTCGGGACGAGCGAGAACTAAGCTTGGGGATGCCGATACGTCTCCGACGTATCGATAATTTCTTATGTTCCATGCCACATTATTGATGATATCTACATGTTTTATACACATTATATGTTGTATTTATGCATTTTCCTAAGCACTAACCTATTAACGAGATGCCGAAGAGCCAGCTTGTTCGTTTTCGCTGTTTTTGGTTTCAGAAATCCTACAAAGGAAATATTCTCGGAATTGGACGAAATCAACGCCCAGGGTCCTATTTTTGCACGAAGCTTCCAGAAGACCGAGGGGGAAAGGAAGTGGGGCCACAAGGCACCGACACAACAGGGCGGCGCGGCCCAGGTCTTGGCCGCGCGGCCCTGGCGTGTGGGGCCCTCGTGTGGCCCCCGCGTTGCCCTCCCGCCTACAAATAGCCTTCGTCGCGAAACTCCCAGTACCGAGAGCCACGATACGGAAAACCTTACTGTGACGCCGCCACCGCCAATCCCATCTCGGGGGATTCTGGCGATCACCTCCGGCACCCTGCCGGAGAGGGGATTCATCTCCCGGAGGACTCTTCACCGCCATGGTCGCCTCCGGAGTGATGAGTGAGTAGTTCACCCCTGGACTATGGGTCCATAGCAGTAGCTAGATGGTTGTCTTCTCCTCATGTGCTTCATTGTCGGATCTTGTGAGCTGCCTAACATGATCAAGATCATCTATCTCGTAATTCTATATGTTGTGTTTGTCGGGATCCGATGGATAGAGAATACTATGTTATGTTGATTATCAATCTATTACCTATGTGTTGTTTATGATCTTGCATGCTCTCCGTTATTAGTAGAGGCTCTGGCCAAGTTTTTGCTCTTAACTCCAAGAGGGAGTATTTATGCTCGATAGTGGGTTCATGCCTCCATTAAATCCGGGACGAGGATGTGAAAGTTCTAAGGTTGTGGATGTCGTTGTTGCCACTAGGGATAAAACATTGATGCTATGTCCGAGGATGTAGTTATTGATTACATTACGCACCATACTTAATGCAATTGTCTCGTTGTTTTGCAACTTAATACTGGAAGGGGTTCGGATGATAACCTCGAAGGTGGACTTTTTAGGCATAGATGCATGCTGGATAGCGGTCTATGTACTTTGTCGTAATGCCCAATTAAATCTCACAATATTCATCATGTCATGTATGTGCATTGTTATGCCCTCTCTATTTGTCAATTGCCCGACTGTAATTTGTTCACCCAACATGCTATCTTATGGGAGAGACACCTCTAGTGAACTGTGGACCCCGGTCCATTCTTTATATCTGAAATACAAATCTGCTGCTATTGTTCTTTACTGTTTTCTGCAAACAATCATCATCCACACTATACATCTAATCCTTTGTTACAGCAAGCCGGTGAGATTGTGTTATCACCAGAATTTGACCAAGTCAGAGGTGGGCCGCGATCAAGATGGTTTGAAAAAATATATATATAGAAGGAATACGTGGGTCGGCCTTTTATACCAAGTTGGGCTTAATTGCCCGTGTATCTGTAACATATTAGATCGTATTTTAGTTTAGAGATAGAATCTTACTTGTGCACGGTTTAGTGCACACCCACATTAGAAAGTCCGCGGGACTATAAATATGTACCTAGGGTTTATGGAATAAACAACAACTCACGTTCAACCCCAAAACAAACCAATCTCGGCGCATCGCCAACTCCTTCGTCTCGAGGGTTTCTATCAGGTAAGCGACATGCTGCCTAGATCGCATCTTGCGATCTAGGCAGCACAAGCCCCACGTTGTTCATGCGTTGCTCGTATTGAAGCGCTTTTGATGGCGAGCAACGTAGTTATCATTAGATGTGTTAGGGTTAGCATTGTTCTTCGTTTAAGCATGCTTACGTAGTGCAACCCTTGCATATCTAGCCGCCCTCACGCCTATCTCAGGTGTGGGGCGGCACCCCGCTTGATCATTATTTAGTAGATCTGATCCGTTACGATTGCTCCTTGTTCTACAAGGATTAGTTTAATATCTGCAATAGTTAGGCCTTACAAAGGGGGAGGATCCAAGTGGCACGTAGGGTGGCGTTCGCAAGTCCTAAACAGGATGTTCCGATGATCAACTCCATGTTGGTTTTTAGGCCTTGTTTAGGATCGGCTTACGAGCACCGTGCGTGGCCGCGAGGCCCAACCTGGGAGTAGGATGATCCGATTATGCGGTGAAAACCCTAAATCGTCGTAGATCTAATTAGCTCTATCTTGATCAAGCAGGACCACCAAGTATTCGTGCACCCCGTACGAATCATGGGTGGATCGGCTCTTTGAGCCGATTCACGAGATAACCCGAGAGCCGATCGAGGCTCGTATTTAACGTTTACATGTATGCCCCGCAGGAAACTAAGCGAGGCATCCCCATCACCTTCCCGGCCAGGTATAGGTCAGGTGGCACGCCTTGCACTTCGCATCGCCGCGTGTGACCAGAAGAGCATTGCGGGCCGTCGCTCGGAGGGGTCTCAGCCCAGCCGCAGCTCTAGGCTCTTCCCGGCTCTACGGTGTTGACAAGGCCGCTGCCCGCCGGTGGGTTTTGGCAATCAACACATTCTCGGCACGCACCGGTGGGACCATCGTCTACATCAACCACATCGCCATCTACATCCGAGATGGCGGACGGCACGCCAGTCACCTACGAGGAGCTGCCCGACGAGCTCAAGAAGCAATACAACGAGATCAAGGCCACCCTCGAAGCCGACCTCATCGGCTCTTTCGGAGAACCCGTTCCCATGGCATCGGATGGAAGGGATTCTCACCGCAAGGTGCTCTCGATGGGATAGACCTCTCTCGCCCGTCGGAGGAACGCACCGGGGGACTGCGGCAGGAGATCAACTACTTGGTGGCTCACTCGCTACATCGCCACTCCGAAAACTTGGTCAACGTGTTGGAGCGTGTCGCTCGCGCGAAATCCAGGAGATCATGAGCCACCAGTACTCGCCGTCGGACCAGCTCTCGGGACTCATCAAGGAGAGTTGCCATTCCAGATCCCGTCTACCAAGCGTAGGAAAGCCGATGGCGAGACTTCGGCTGATGCGAACGCGTTGCTCGCCCTCCCGACGGAGCCTAGTGCTCCAGATTTACACGAGGGGAATTACGATACCTTCATGAGAGGGCTTTGACCCAGCGAGTCAGCTAAGATTATGTTCACCACACGGTCGGCTTGGGTCCAACGGCGATCTAACGAACAGCGACCACGTCGGCTACACGAATCCCAACGGAGCTGACGTGCGAGTACAGCGCCTTGGCGTAACGCAAAGCCGATATCTGTAGTTACCAGACAGATTCGGCTCGAGGGAGGCATATGGTCACCACACCGTACGGATGGTAAATGTTAGCCGGTGGAAAATCGGCCAGTAAAAAAAAAAGGGAGAGAAGCAAAACGTTGCAAACGTAGCAATTACAGAAAGACCCAGTCCAGTAAAAAATCATCTGTCTATGAAGGCCCTACTGAAGAAACACACCAAGGGCGATGATGGCGTCGACACGGATGCGTTCCGCCTCAGCGATCTCAGCCTCGTCATCTGCGTCTTTGCCCGTCACCAGCTGATTGCTCGTGGAACGGATTTCAGCCGGATCGGTCTTAGATCGGCTGTGAGGCCTTTTGCTTCTTCTTCAGAGCGGGCAACAAGGGCCTCCTTGTCTTGGATGAGCCGTTTGGTCACCCTTACCCTCTCTTCAAGGTCCTCCAGCTCCTTGTGCAGGGTCTCGAGTTCGGTGCGAGTGGCAGAAGTATCCGTCTTGGCGTCCAGAGCATCCTTCTTCTCATTGAGCCGTCGACACTTCTCGGCAATGTCGGCTCTCAGCGGAAGTTGGGAGTGGCGAAGAGTAATCCTTTGGCGAGCTGATTGCACCCGTGACTTAAAGACCGACAGGGTGACAGCGGGCCAAAGCTTCACTTGCAGGGTCATAGGGAGATGAGGCTGGATATCCTCGAGGATGCCTTTGACTTCTTCGGAATTCTCAATCAGAGCCTCAATAGAGGTAGAGAGCAAGTCCTTGAGGCGCTGGGAGCTGGCCACGGACCGTGCTAATATCCGGCTCCCCACTTGCCTTGGAAGAAATGGGATCGATGGATGCTCGGGTCGAACGTAAGCAAGCTCGAGAGATCACAACCCTGATAAGGCAAACACAGTGAGTTTAGCAGGTGACGAGGAACTGATGGAGCCAAGGAGGAGAGACATACCTCTCCCAAGGGAGAAGGAACAGCCGATGCAGTAACGATCGGCTTTTCTCGGGGACTCGGCTGGATCAGCCACTCGTGCAGCGCCGGCGTCGGGCGCAGCTAGATCCGGGGTAGCGGACGGCCTCGGTACCTCCTCAACATCCCCGCTAGAAGTTTCGGCGGCCTGCAAGAGGAAGTGATTAGCCGATCCAAATGATAACAGGACAGCATGAAAGCGTGACCACGAAGATAATTACATTTGAGACCTCCTGGCTTGATGAAGAGGTTTGTGGGTTCTTACGAGCCCTTTGACACAGCGGTGCTTCGTACGTAACCCCTGATCCGGTCGGGCCCGAGGAGCAGGGGTTCCGGTGATCGACCTTTTCTGGAAGCCGCGCTGGCGGCTGCCTCGACTCCGGGTAGTGGACCTCTCGGAATCACCCGAGCTCGAGTCTCCCTGGCTGGTGTCTTCGGCTCCGCCGGAGGATCCTTCGATGGAGGCCTGTAGGAAAGGATACAAGCGCGTCATAAACAAATTCTTTGAAAAAAGCGGACAAGCGCCTGCAGGGTCTGAACCAACTTACACGCAAGCTTTCCTGGGCCGGAGCTTTACGCTTCAGGGTTTTCCTGGCCGCTACCTTCCTCACCGCCGTCCCCGCCCGAGTCGAGGCTCGGGGGGCACCGGGCCCCGAAGATGCTTTACTTTGGGAGCCGATTTCGGTGAAATCGGCTGACTCGCATTATAACTTTCTTCGGGGAGGCGAGCTCTGGCAGAAGAGAACCACTGGTGCCGGAGGAAGAAATACGAAAGGGGAACCGTCGGCTTGTGTAGGAGCTGGGCCATCTTGTTGCTGCCAGGAGAAAAGAGTCAGGTCACAGACAATCACCATAAGGCAGTTACAAGAAATGCTTAAGTGACGGTACCTGGTCGGCAGGGGGATCATATTCGGCGTCAAGCTCCTTCAGCTGCGGTCCTAGGGCCCTCCTGAAGACGTGGGTCTTCCACATAGACCACCAAGTTTCAAAACCATCGGTGGTGAAGGAGAAACGGAGGTCGTGGGGAATTGGTATGGCCAAAGCATCAAAGAAGGTATAGCACCTTTGGGCAGTGAGGATGTCGTGCAGCTCAGCTCTCTACTTGTCGCGTGGTGTAGGAAGAAGTGTGGAGGCACCTGTCCGAGACCAAGCCGCCGAGCCGCTACTATCGGTTGATAACACTCATAACCGGGCTTGATGATCCGGTTCGAGGTACTCATGCCAACAGGGAGAAAGCAAGGACGAATCATGAGGGAGTACAAGTGCTGTGTGCCGGCGTCATCGGCAAAGTCATCCAATCGGAAAGAGACGGGGTTTTCAAAATTTGCCGATTCAGTGTAAGGGTGGAACAGGGGGTTGTCCAAACCTTGGAAGAAAATCTTAAACCACCCCGTCGCTTCCTTGGGGATCAACCTCGCTGCCCGGGAGACCATACAGTGGCTTGGCCGTAGCTGGTGCATCGAATTTCCTTGCCATTTTCATCCGGAAAGGTGCAGGTGGTCAGCGATGGGAAGTCCGGGATTCGGCTTTGGAAGTATAGTTGGGCCCACAACCGAATGAACCACTGTGGGCCGCGCGTTAATCGTCTTGCGAGTGAACAGTTTGACGGACATCGCTTGAAGGGATCGATAAATCTCTCCAAGGAATAGCTTGCCTAGGCCAAGTTGGGTGCCTTTAGCGAGTTCATAGGCCAGTGGAGAGGTAATTCTTGGTAGGAGCAAGTGATGGACCGCAGAATATGAAGTGCTCCAGCCAGAAATTCAAGAAGGCCGTGTGCTCCCTCTCCGTCACGTGGCCTTTGGTTTTCATATAACGATTGAGATAGGCACCCCACTGGTACACTCTTTTAGAGGAGAGAGTGAAAGGGACTTTTGGCAGCTTGAATGCGTAAGGGCTGGGAGATGCAATGTCTAGCCCCGTGATCATGGCCACATCCAGCAGTGGTCGGAGTCATAGGACCATGACCAAACATGAAACAGATTCAAGTGCGTCGTACTTGAAGTAGCCGATGGTTTTCAGGATGTTCTCATTCTTCTCAAGAGGAGACAGCGATAATGATAGGGCATCGGCTATTCCTATGGTTTCCCAAGTGGCATAGTGGGATTTTGATACCCTATTGTACCATGCCACCCAACCTTCAGGGGGATTGGGCCAGGCTCGCGAGCAGTCGGCCCAGGAAGTCAGATCTAGGTTTTGGCTCACAAAGGGGATTCCGTTAGCTTCGCATGAAATTAACGGGACGGTGGCTCTCGAAGAACGAGGACCGAGGCACATCGAATTTGCGAGAGAAGGATGTGGCGGAAGAATGTCCGAAACCTAAATTAGTAGCGGAGCGAGGCATTAATTCAGGTGTTTGCATTAATCCCGTGTCAAGTCAAACGGCGAGAAGAGTTTGAGGATTACCTTCAGTCCGGAAACCGTGGTATCGGTGTTGGCTGATTCCGCCATGAGATGCGTTGAAGAAATTCGAAGCCACGCGGTCGAGATCTGTGTAGGTGGTGGTGGACTGGAACTGCTCAGGCGGCGATTTGGGGATCTGACTCTGTCTTTGCAGATGGGGGTCGCGGGTTACCGTTTGGAAGGGCGGCTAGCTCGACGTTACCCAGTGTGTTTATGAGAAAGACCGGTGCGGCGCCATCGGTTCTTTTTTTGAAGATCGTGTGACTTTGGCTATCAGCAAAACGACTGGCTGGAAACGCTTCTTCAGTAATAAAGGAGGGTTTTTAATAAAGAACCGATTGCTCAAGGAGAGCCGATTGTTTGCATACCACTGATGCCATGTTACTAATCCTCGCTGCCCTCATTATCGGCATCATGGCTCCTCACTGCAAAATATGAGGAGACAAAGGATACCGCAACGGTGATGCCACGACATGACCCGACGAGAGAAGAGCATGATGATTTTGGAAATGATATTTCCAAAACCAGGGGGCATGTGTTATCACCGGAATTTGACCAAGTCGAGGTGGGCCATGATCAAGATGGTTTGAAGAAATATATATATAGAAGGAATACGTGGATCGGCCTTTTATACCAAGTTGGGCTTAATTGCCCGTGTATCTGTAACATATTAGATCGTATTTTAGTTTAGAGATAGAATCTTACTTGTGCACGGTTTAGTGCACACCCACATTAGAAAGTCCGCGGGACTATAAATATGTACCTAGGGTTTATGGAATAAACAACAACTCACGTTCAACCCCAAAACAAACCAATCTCGGTGCATCGCCAACTCCTTCGTCTCGAGGGTTTCTATCGTAAGCGACATGCTGCCTAGATCGCATCTTGCGATCTAGGCAAGCACAAGCCCCACGTTGTTCATGCGTTGCTCGTATCGAAGCGCTTTTGATGGCGAGCAACGTAGTTATCATTAGATGTGTTAGGGTTAGCATTGTTCTTCGTTTAAGCATGCTTACGTAGTGCAACCCTTGCATATCTAGCCGCCCTCACGCCTATCTCAGTGTGGGGCGGCACCCGCTTGATCATTATTTAGTAGATCTGATCCGTTACGATTGCTCCTTGTTCTACAAGGATTAGTTTAATATCTCGCAATAGTTAGGCCTTACAAAGGGGGAGGATCCAGTGGCACGTAGGGTGGCGTTCGCAAGTCCTAAACAGGATGTTCCGAGGATCAACTCCATGTTGGTTTTTAGGCCTTGTTTAGGATCGGCTTACGAGCACCGTGCGTGGCCGCGAGGCCCAACCTCGGAGTAGGATGATCCGATTATGCGGTGAAAACCCTAAATCGTCGTAGATCTAATTAGCTCTATCTTGATCAAGCAGGACCACCAAGTATTCGTGCACCCCGTACGAATCATGGGTGGATCGGCTCTTTGAGCCGATTCACGGGATAACCCGAGAGCCGATCGAGGCTCGTATTTAACGTTTACATGTATGCCCCGCAGAAACTAAGCGAGGCATCCCCATCACCTTCCTGGCCGGGTATAGGTCAGGTGGCACGCCCTGCACTTCGCATCGCCGCGTGTGACCAGAAGAGCATTGCGGGCCGTCGCTCTGGAGGGGTCTCGGCCAGCCGCAGCTCTAGGCTCTTCCCG
>NC_061510.1:230348410-230410515 GCF_022539505.1 Lolium rigidum | reverse complement strand
AACATCCTAGGTTTAGAGGCAATAAAATGAGAGAACACCAAAGTGTGCATTGCATTCATGCATAGAAAATCCGGGGAATTTTCGCGCTTTCAAATAAAACTTACCACGATGAGCCGAAGTTTCACTTGACTTGCTTGGAAGCCGAAGTAGATCATCAAGTCCAGCGCTATAAATTTCACTGTGATCTTTTTTAAAACCTTGTTTTGGGTAGAGATGATTTGATCTATGGATTAGATCAAATGGAATTAGATTTACAACAACACATTCTTTAAGAATCAAACCCTAACTTATTAACACTTAAAAGTTAGCAACTACCTTTGTGTGTAAACTAATTCACTTCTGAACTTATTACCAAATAAGGTAAACCACAGGGTCTAAAGTGCATAAAAGCCACACATTCTTATTTAAATCACTTATTAAGTATATGGAATATCATAAAACTAAATCCGTTTACATTACGAATTATAGTCTAAACTATTTGTATAAACTTAACTATGAGTATTTTGAAACTCATATGATCATGCCTTGGTGAAATCAAACCCAACTATCCAAAATTGAGGAACAACCTTCAACCTTGACCTTTTGACCAATATTATAATATAAATCCAATCAAATATGATATAGTGACTCATCCATAATAATAAAACTATCCACAAGATATTTAGTAGCAAATGCCACTTGGCTATCCAAAAATAAACCATATGAGAGGATAATCTCTATGCCACATAGGTTGAAAATATCTACATGACTTGCTTTCCAAGCTATGCCACCTCATGCTCAAAGGATTGCTATGGATGAGGGCATGACAACCAAGCACCTTACTCATCAAACCAACACAAGAGTCACCACCTATGTGTCATGATACTAGAGCTTGCCCAAGCCTATACATAGAGCCACACCCTTCATCCATTTGGACACCTTGTAGCATGATACAAGGAAGCAAACACATAGAGCCACTCCATGTGAGTTAGCTAGGATCAAGATGAAGAAGCTAGGAGGTGGAGGCATACCACCAGATGCAGGTTTATCAGATTTCATGAAGAACAAGCTACAAAAGATACCAAGGTAGAATTCCTAGGCAAACCATATATTTAGAGGATCATATCATCATCTCTTGAGTAGGACCTTAGGAAACCAATTCCATAATCATCACAATTTGGTATTAATTAGAAACCCTAAGAATCTAAGTGAGTGTGATGAGAGGAATGATAAAGAGTGATTAGTGAGGAATAAGTGGATATTGTCTAAGGCATGATTATACCTTGTAGATATAGATGAGCAGTTAAACCCATGTTATTAATAGATCTCATCTATCACATAAAATAATAAGTACATCACTAGTAGTTAATCCCAAACCAATCCTCATGTCTTGTGTAGAGGAGTAATCCTAGTCAATTAAACATAACCTAACTATTGCTCACATCCAAAACCTAGTGGTGTATCACATTGGTGATCACTACTAAAACCCTAGACCACGTCTGAAATCCAACCCATGGATTACTTTGGATTATAAGTAGAACCCTGCCATGCCTCATGCCTATTTAATACTTCAACTAGTGAAACATCACCAAAACCCTAAACCTTTCACCTAGGATTCACCCCACATGAAATATTGTCCTAACTTGTGTATCATGGATCACAAGTATAAACCAAGCCATATATGCTTGTGGACTAAATGCCATTTGGTGAGAAGAATAAAACCAATATCCAATTCTAATTGGTATCCCAAGTACTTGTTTAGTTAACCAAATAGGAAAATGTATCATAGTTTGAACCATCACCTTAGCAAGTGAATTGACCAATGATAAGCTTGGGAATTATCCTAAGTAATCCAAGTTACAAGTTGCTAAGCAAGATTAATAATTATAGAGTTTAATCAATCATCTTCTTAAAACCTTAGGAATTGTTCTCCACATGAAATCATGATCCAATCCATCCCTATTACCATCTACTTTAAACTCTAGCCATAATAAAAATTATATGAGAACAATCCATATTGTTAAGCACACTAGTTCAACCTAATAATATTTTCACTATGCACATGTTCTAAGTTTCAAACCATTTAAATAGATCTGGTTCCTAAATTAAAAAGGGTATTGAAATAACTAACTAAACCATTTCTATTTTACTTAAGCCTCACAAGATATCAATTAAATCCTAAACTAAATATTTGTTTAAACAACAAGATTATACAGTGAGCATTGTTATCAAGTTATATTGATATTCAAATGTTTTAGAACCTGTAAAACAAAACGGAATTCAACTTTGAATTCAAATAGAAATATCAAAACAGAAAATAAAAACATCAAATAAAATTTGAAATGAGAAATGGAGGGAAACTTACCTGGACCACCGCAGCCCAACAACCATCTCCACCCAAGCCCACCAGTAACCCAGCCCACGAACGAAATCGACCCACCACCATACCGTTTCGTTTGCCTTAAAAATCGTGCGAGAGGAAAACATCGTCGTCTTCTTCTCCATCGTCGACAGCGCGGCATCGCCAGTAGGCCACGACCTCCTCGCCGATAAGCTTGCTCGGATGTCGCCAAACCTCTCAGAAGCACGCCCAATCTCTCTCGCGTCCGAGTTTATCCGCGGGAGAAAAGATCTTCGCCAGACTAGATCATCCAGAGACCGCCACCTCCTGACCGTCGCCGTCGTCGTGTCGATGCCTCGAAGGTTTCCCTGGCCTATAAATAGGTGGAGATCATCACCGTGATCTTCTTGTTCTTCGCCGCCCATCCATTCTCTCTCAATCGCTCTCTATTTCTCACTGGAATCACCGCCATGGCCGGTCAGTTCTCCGGCTAGTCGTCGATAGAAGCCACCCTGGAGTCCACCGTTAGGCCGAGGAGGTGCGCCTTGGCGTATAGATCATCTGGGAGCAAGCATGCATCAAGGGGAGCTCGGAGGCTGGGCGAATTTGATCGTTCCCCTTCTCAGTACATCGTCGGCAATGGCGAGATTGAGCTCAACTCCGGCGGCAATCATCGTCGCTGACCACACCATCGTAGTCACGGTGAGCTTGCGCATCTTTAGAGCCTACTTTCGTTTCCTAGATCTCTCTGTAGCTCCGTTTAGACATCTCGCCGGAGTGCACCGCCGCGGGACATGGTCTCCGATGAAGCTCCGGTGATCCCCTCGCCAAACCAACACCACCATCAGCCTCAGCATGTCAGGGAGAATCGGAAAAGCCTATTCGCGCGTACTGGGGGCCACTAAATCGGCGGCGCCACCGTATCCAGGCCGCCGGTGTTTAACCACCGGCAACGCCCGCGTGGCAGTGGGGCCTCGAGCAGTAGTTGACTGGTCATTGCCATCATGGAAACTGACCCAGTTAATGACCCCACTCGTCAGTGTCTGTAGCTAGGTGCGAACCGGTACGTTTAGCTTTTTACTTTTAATTTCAAATTCCAGAAAAATGCTGAAACTTTGTAAAATCATAGAAAAATCATTTCAACTCAGGAAAATATGAATAATATATCAAAATGCTCACAAAAATAAACTCTATTCAAATAAAATATAAAACAAAAATTTGTGTCAAAATAAAAATTCACTTATTTTTAACCTTATTAATTATGCCATTTCAATTATTTAGAATACAATTTGAATTCCATAATTAGTGAAGTCTAAAAATTAAATTTTAACTATTTAGTAACTAAGTAAAATGTTAAGATTAATTTCATTTATCATATTTGCATTAACTTAATTGTTAGTGGTAATTCATAAACCCTAATTTGCAAATTACCATTTACCATTTTCTTTAAATAGTAATAACTCAAGAAAATATTAGAAGCCCATATTATTTTAGTAGCCTAACAATTGTTTACTTAAACTTCTTAAGTCAATAAGTTAAATACTTTAAACCTAATGACAATTATTAAACCCTGAATCTTAATTAAACCTAAATAAGAATTACTCTAATTATTAAATCTTGTAAAAAGTAATAAAATGTTAAACCTTTACTAATTTTGATTCAAAGTACTAAGTAACCACAACTCTATTACCAATCATCATTTTAGGAGTTGTACCATAATTTAGAAACCCTAGTTTCAATTTGAGTAAGACCTTGATTCCATTATTTCATGTGATCATCTCAAATTGTTTCAATTCTAAAACTCTAAAGATTTAACCCATGTGATCATTCCACTTTAGAAGAAACTCTAAAACCCTAGTTTTGTGTCACCTATAATCATGTGAGATTTACTTAACATATAGAACCTAATAAGCAACAATTGAATGCATGCTCAGGATCTACTATCATAAAACCAAGTCACATGAGCTCATCATTTTATGTCTCTAGTCTTGATTAAAAACTATATGATCCACTAGTACCACCTAGGTATAAACCATAACTTGTTAATTGGATTAGTACCATTGATCACCACTCATATATACCATACCATTAGGATCAACCTCAACCATCATAATTTAGTAGAACTATAATGATAAACCCTAGTACCAATCTTGTGTAGCAATTCACAACACATGCTTCTATTCAACTAAACCCTACTTAGGAAATGATAAGTCACTTAGCTTAGAAACCATTAGAGATTATTTGGTAAAAGCAAATGTGAAGCCATAGTAAACCTAATAGCAAACCAATGAAACCATTTTTAATAATCATCCTTTGATATAATACCATAATCAATCATAGTAATAAACCTACCTAAACTTGTTACATATAAACCATCCCAAGTTAAGAATCAACTAGTTACTATTAGTGAAACTAGCTGAATCCAATAGTAAACCTAAAAAGCCATAGCCCCTATGTATAGTAGTTCATATTCTTATTTAACCTGTTCTTCAAAAGTTATTCTTTTGAAGTACAAATGTCAATCAAACCTTAGAAGCCCTAATCCTTCTTTGAGATACTCATTATTTCTTTTGAAGCATAGTTTAAGTATTTCTTTTGAATTAACATGTTCTTCAAAAGTTATTCTTTTGAAGCATAGTTTAAGTAATCATCAACCATGTTCTGTAGAACTTAAAATTGACAACTGTTCTTTACATATTGTTTCACCACTATTCCTTATGTGTATGATTGTTATGATGTCTTATATCACTTGGTTATGATGCTAATATAACCAAACCCTAATAAGAACCTTGTTTGAGAACCATTCTAAAAGTGCAACCAACCCTAAAGAAATCTTTACCACTCATACATCCTTAATCATCGAGGTTAAGTTACGCTGGGGACGATTGCATCTCATACTATGCATTATAGCATCTTTTCCAGTTCTTTAAACATTGTCCTTACCGGACAATGATGGTATTTCAGAATTTGGAGTTATCACGTATCGAAGCTTTTGCCTGCATAATCTTGCAGTCAAGAAAGGCAAGTTCATCGCTTTCTCATGTCATTTGATTATTTGTATCAAACTATATGCAAAGTACTATACTTATCACTCATGCATTGAAAAGTAAAGTCTTATTTTACAATTATGAATATGACTATGTGGTGGGCAATGGAACCATGGTATGTGTTGATATGGTGGAGGTTCCATTGCATGGGTACTACTCATCTAGGACTAAGTACCAATGCCGTCCAGTGATTCTAGCGACGTACATATCGCGTTGACCATAAGATCTATAATGGCTCGCGGGAAGTCGAGCTGTATCTTTTCCCTTACGCACGCCAATGGATTGGTAGAGCCGCGGGGTGTTGGAGGCAACTGCCGTAGGTTGGGATAGCCTTTTAAATCCCCATCCATTAGTGATGTTGGGCTCTACGATCTATGATGGATTGTCCACGATGCACGCGTGAGTAAAGCCGTATTATCGGGAGAAGTCTACTGGGGGTGTACGGTGGACAAAAGGGTGGGTTTGCAGTCGCGGAGAAGGCGGTGTGGACTTGGATCTTACACCTGGCCTCACACCAAAGGAAGTGTGGACGGGAAAGTTAACGCCTGGTTGGCAACAAGGATAAGGTCTCTTATGGGAAAAGTAACGCACCTCTGCGAGAGGATACTTGAATTGTGATTGTCACTCCTGTTCCGGGAAGGGAAGCTGCGAACGCGGCGGGAAAGGAACTCCACGAAGTTCGGTCAACTCCGTGAAGACCGACGGGCATAGTTTTCAGAATAAAATAAACCTTTTGAAGAAATGTTTATGAAAACTTGCATTGGCCTATGACTTTCTGGTCTATGGCTGTAGCTAGTGCATGATACACCTATTTCCTAATATGAACTTGCTGAGTACGCTCGTACTCATTCTATCCCATTTGAACCCCCTTCTTAGATCAAGGAACCGAAGGAGAAACTACCGTGGAACTCGAAGACAAAGGAGTCAAGCTGCAACAAGATGAAGAATCCAATCAAAGAAGTCAATGGAGTCAACTTACGCATCAGCCATTGGGGAAACTTAGACTAGTAATAGAAGGGAATCTTTCCCTAATCCTAGCACCTAAGTAGCTAGATTTCTATAGCAAGCCAAGTAGCTCTTGAACTTGAGTTAGCAATAAGATAGACTACGAGTCATTCTTCTGGAGCTTTATTTGAAGTTTTACCTTACTGTAAAGTAGGAGGTTGTGTTGATCTTATGTAAACAGCTCGTGTGTACTTCTATAGACATACCTTGGACTCGCATATGTTTTACGTTGTACCACTACGAGAGATGTAATATGAGTGGAACGGTGTTTCACTTGTGTTATGTCAACGACTTGTGTACTACACCATGCAGTGGTACGCTGGGTCATCACATATATATCCACATATGGGTATGATTTCTATCACCTTATCTCAACTTCATATATGTCTATGTCTCTCTTGTTAGAGCTCATGTTGGATATCTCTTGTGTTGAGGCACCCCGCACCTATGTGTTGTGTATTTGTATTCAAATGCAAATTACTTAGGGATTTCTATTTTCGTGCCCCTGGCTCCTTAGTTGTGCTCAGTTTTCCCCAGCCCCTTAGTTTTTCATCAGTTTTCCCCAAAACCTTGTCTGAAACCCGCAGAAGGAGCTCGGACGGAAGGAATCCCGTTAGTTGATGTTGGTTGGTGCTGGCAAGTGGGGCCGCTGTTGGTGCCCCGCAGTGGACACGTCTTCACTTATCCAGATCATCGTGGGACCCACAACTTGTCCACGTTAAGTGCGCCGGACCCACAGCTTACCCGGGTGACCGTTGCAAAATGGGAGCCCGAGCCGGCCCGCGCCCGTGCCCGTGCCATTGCTTCCCCTTTCTTTCTCCGCGCCCCATTGTTCTTCTTCTCCGCCAGCCGGCAGCCCTTCTCCGGTAGGCGGGTGATGTCTAGTTTCTCTTCGACCTCCCGTTCTTCATGGCCGCAGTATGGACCCGTGCCTTTGACAAGATGCCCTCGATCGCCCACGCCGGGAGCCTACGAAGCGGTCGATGCCGTAAGACGGACGAGAACGGCAACCGTGGACGTGAGTTCGTTGCATGCGAGAGCTTGCCATATAGAGAGGGGATAAGGTTAGATCTCGCTCCAATTTCTCTGTTTTCTCTCGATTTTCTTGTTATTCCCTCGAATTTGGGATTTAGGGTTCACGTTGTTGTTTTCGAGATCTTGAAGAAATGCGAGGCATTTCGAGTGGATCGATGTGTACGTTTAGAGGCTTCGGTTGCGAGGAATCAATTGGCGCTATTGGGGGCGCAATTTGGGAGGGGGGACTTGTCTGTAGAGAATGCGGTGGAGAGAGGAGCCGTTCCGATTATGCCTAATGCTCCCAATGCGGAGCTGGTGGAAGTGAAGGGAGAACTGAAGAAAATGAACAAGCGATTAAGGCAGCTGATCGAGTTGAAGAAGCAAGCTAACTCGATGGCTGGTTTTTTTGTTGTATAATTACGATCGGATTCTTATCATTGCTCACCAGGCGCTTGAAGTTGTTACAAGGGATACCTTACAAATCCATTATTCAGTTACATGTACTTGTAGTTGTTTTCAAAGTTAGTGTGTGCATTCACCGAAATTACCAACTATATTCCCTGAAAGAAAAGGAAAGCTAAAGATAGTTGATAATTGTTAGAGGGGTGACAAATAATGCAATCACCGAAATCCGCAAATATGTATGCCTCGTGTTTATACCAAAATTATACCACTTTTAGGCCGTTTCAAAATACGAATACCATATCCCAAACTATATTCCCTAAAAGAAAAGGACATCTAAAGATAGTTGATAATTGTTAGAGGGGTGACAAATAATGCAATCACCGAAATCTGCAAATATGTATGCCTCATGTTTATAACAAAATTATACCACTTTTAGGCCGTTTCAAAATACCAATACTATATCCCAAACTATATTCCCTAAAAGAAAAGGACAGCTAAAGATAGTTGATAGCAATCACCGAAATCCGCAAATATGTATGCCTCATGTTTATAACAAAATTATACCACTTTTAGGCCGTTTCAAAATACCAATACTATATCCCAAACTATATTCCCTAAAAGAAAATGATAGCTAAAGATAGTTGATAGCAATCACCGAAATCCGCAAATATGTATGCCTCATGTTTACAACAAAATTATACCACTTTTAGGCCGTTTCAAAATACCAATACTATATCCCAAACTATATTCCCTAAAAGAAAAGGACAGCTAAAGATAGTTGATAATTGTTAGAGGGGTGACAAATAATGCAATCACCGAAATTCGCAAATATGTATGCCTCATGTTTATACCAATACTATATCCCAAACTATATTAAGTGGCAAACTCGTTATTGCACATAAATAGAGGGGTGGGCATTCTCCACCGACAGAGAGAGAGAGAGAGAGAGAGAGAGGTTGCCACGAAGAGACGGATAGGGGTATACTGCCCGTTAGATCAGTGGATCAACGGTTCATGGAGTCGATCCGTGTGACAACGGCTCAACCAATCAGGATAAGTTTGGGCTTCTCAGAGCATTTGTGACAGTACTTGAGGGCAAAGCTGAGTAGTACTAAGAATCCAAGGGCACATAAATAGTAAATAGACTAAGGGATTCAAACAAAAGAATTACAAAATGAAAAATGTGTGTTTTGTACAATATAATTCATATTGGGCTACATCAAATTATTTGCAATTCAAATATACATGAGTGTGACAATTATGGCATCATTTAGACAAACTATGTTTTGGGAAAGATGTTTTGCAAAGGGTTTGGGTGGAAAACCAATCATCTTCATAGCTACACTAGTGATTCTGAGAAGTGGCAATTTGTGGTAAAACTTGATTTATATATGTTTGTTAAGGTTTTCTAGGTGGCGAGGTTGCGTAGGAAGACTCCATGAGTAGTTGCCACTATGTTTTTATTTTTTTGGATTTTTTTGCGCATGAAATGACTCAATTAGCTATGTTAATCTCATTTATTGACTCTCTGTTGACCAGCTACTTGAGGGTAAAACCGAGTATATTGCACTTGCCGGTCTAAGTCCTCGAGGGGAAAACCGAGTACGGATAAAATTTCTGTATAAGGCCCGAGGTTATAACTGAGTACACCAAACGTCCCGGGGTTAGACTCGTGTAGCGGTGCACGCTGCAGCCGTGCATAGCGGACGCGTGTTGCGGTACACGCCACCTTCGTCTTTATAGAGCCCCTCTTTCTCTCCCTCGACGCACGTTCTCACCGGCTCACTCGCAACCGCCTCTCCTGTCCCATCATTTTCTCCACAACCAGAAGAAAAACCCCGAAGAAAACCGCCGGCGATGGAGAAGAATGAGATGCCCATTGTCGGCACATCAGCCGCCGCCCCCGTCCAGGCCCCTGTCGCTGCTTCCAACGTAGCAGCCGGCGGATCGGCCGCCGCCCCCGTCCAGGCCCCTGTCCCTGCTTCCAACGTAGCAGCCGGCGGATCGGCCGCCGCCCCCGTCCAGGCCCCTGTCGCTGCTTCCAACGTAGCAGTCGGCGCATCGGCCACCGCCACCGTCCAGTCCCCCGTCGCTTGGGACCCGTACGAACCAGTGCAATACGACGCGCCGGAGAACCCCTACGACACCAGCATCGTCGACAACGAGCCGGAGGTAACCCTTTGTTCCCTTGTTCTTATCTCATTTCAATCATTTTGTGTTAGATCTAGCGTTATTACGGTTCGTCCGTTCCTAGTTCAATCCTTTTGTGTTAGATCTTGCGTTATTATTGTTCGTCTGTTCCTAGTTCGATCCTTTTGTGTTAGATCTTGCGTTATTAGTGTTTGTGATTTGCTTTTGTTTAAGATTTGTGCCGATGATGATGAATATTTGGGCATAAATTGATTCAGGGTTTGGTCAGTAAACAATTGGTGTGTACAAATTTATTGTGCATGATCTTTGGTTTGCTGACTCAAATCCTGGATATAAGTGTGTCCAATGTAACTGAGGCTACCTCTTTTTTTCGAGCCCATATTATCATGCATGATTTTTTGTTCACTCTCTGTTCCATCATCGTTGCAATTGACTCCGTTTTTTTTGCACGATCTTTGGTGCTACGTGACAGGTGCAGAGCAGCGACGTCGACAGCGACGACGAGTCCTTCCACACCAAGACTCGTCACGTCCTCAGGAGGCTGCAGTCCGGCCATTACGATGGCCCCTTTGCTCGAGGCATTTACAAGTGCCCCTTCTGCAACAGGAAGCTCCGCGCCACCGACTTCAACTCCCCGGTGAACCATGCTGAATCCATTGGCGGATGTGGCGCTAGAGTTGGAAGGACCGTGAACGTGCATGCGTACATGGCCAAACACAAAGCACTTGGGATTCACTGCGCAACCTCCAAGCGAGTCACACGCGCTACCCGGAGGCGTTGAACATGCCTACTCGCACTCTCTGTATGTGACTCGCTCTATCCGTAGAGCAGCTTAAATTCATGTAAAATGTAGCTTATGTTGGATCTATCGGTACTACTTTTGGATCTGTCCCGAATATATCCGTGGTGACCCTGCATACCACTCGCATGTTGTAGTATGCCGGTCGTTGATATAACATTCGCGAAGTACCATTCCGCAAATATCACATCCCTCGGAGTAGTACAACGAGAACATAGCAAGGTCCATAACTCATTCACACATTATTACAATACATATACACAAGTCGTCTTGGAGCTCCTCTTGGGTCCTAAGAGGATATCTCCTGGGTTCGAGGTGAACCCATCTTAACTTACAATACCATTGTCTCATTAAACAAAACATTTATTTAAGCAAGCAGCTAAATAGTACGAGTTCGCGCTGCTTGACTACTACTACTCCTCCTGCTATCCTTATGCTTGTTCTCCTCCGGAAGCCTCTCCGGATCCGTAGACTATGATGTAGTCTACGCCTTCCACTCCTCCTGAGAGGTCTGGTTCCTCGTAGCCGATGATCTCGGCTCCATCATGGTTGTCGTTGTCCTCCTCCAGATGGTTCAGACAATCTAAGCATGGGATTTAAGAGTGGTATGAGTACGAGCGTACTCAACAAGTTCATTATAGATAAGAGGTGTTTAATGCACTAGCTACGATATTAGACCGGAAAGTCTAATACCAATGCAAGTTTTTATAAACATTTCTTCAATAGATTGCTTTTATTCCAAAGAGCTATGTCCGTCGGCCTTCACCGGTTTACTAGAACTTCATGGAGCTCCTTTCCGGCCGCGTTCGCAGTTCCTCAATCCCGGAACGGGGAGTGACAGGTCACGGTTCTTTACACTCTGCGAGAGGTGTGTTGCTTTACCCATAAGAGATCTTAACCTTGGTGCCAACCGGGCAGCTTTCCCGTCCACACTTCCTTCGGTGTGAGGCCCGGTATAAGGTCTAGCCAATCATGTTCCTCCGCTACCTCGAACACCCACCCTTTGTTGCATACCCCGACCACGGGTCCTCGTCGGTCCCATTATTCCCGTAATTTCAGGGTGGACCCCGACCACGACAACGGTTTGGGACTCGTTAACCAAACTCCTTCGCCGGTAGCTGCAACCCATCATAGACCACATTACCGTGGGGAATTAGAAGGGGATCCCCACCCTCAAGTTGTTCCGCAAGCGGCAACCGCTACGGTAAGCAACGGCTATACCGTGGGGAATTAGAAGGGGCTCCCCACCCTCAAGTTACTCCGCAAGATACAAGCTGCTACGGTAAGCGCATCCGTTGATGAACGAGAGGTGGAAACACTTTTGACTACTCCGTCCCACTCCGGATCTTATGGTTAACACGGGTATTACGGCACAAGAATCATTGGCGACATTTGTTGTTTAATCCTAGATGGATAATAACCCTTGCAATGGAACCTCCACCATATCAACACAATCCATGGTTCCATTGCCCACCACATAGTCATATTCATAGTTATGAAAGTAGTGGTTTTGGTTTTTATGCAATAGTGATAACCATAGTACTTTGCAAGTAATTTGATAAAGATATTCAAATGACATGAGCAAGTGATGAACTTGCTCGAACAACTGCAAAGTTACTGCGGTTGGAAGGTATGGACTGACCCTTGTCCTCTTGTTCTGAAAAATAGCATCATTGTCAGATAAGGGCAATGGTTAAAGAAGCAATAATGCATGATTCCAGTTTTAGGGTTTGTTTCCCCCTTTCAGATGTCGTTTGCTATTTTATGAGAGGTTAGATACTAAGAACATCTTAGGGATACTTGATTTAGGGTAAATCCAACCTTGAAATGTTGTCAAGGTGTTTTGAAGTCTAAAGGTATTAATGGACTTATTTTTATTATTGAAAAATATATGTGTGATTTAAATGATTATTTAAATCCTCAAATTAAGACTCATTCTTAATTGTCTTCAAAAATTCTCTTTGATATTTTATTTAGGTAGAGAATTTTATGCTGATACATTTTCATATTTTTATTTATTTTTTGGAGTTATATTTTATTTTAGAAAATTCTTGGAAATTCTTGTTTAAATGGGTATTTTGGAAAATGCCCAAAATACCCCTCGGCCCCACTTGTCAGGAGACCGAGCTGGTTAGGTTGGACCAGCCCCTGGGCTCGGTCCAGCCGACCCGATCGCGTCGTCTTCTCGCTGAGTCCTAACCCTAATCCCCCTCTCGGCTCTGCGACGCCGAAATCGCCTCCGCCGTCGCCGTTTTAATCGGCCGCCTCCGGCCATCGCCGGCGACGAGATGGTGTGGATCCGGACCGCCTCTCGACGGCGGACATGGTGGTCCGCGTCGATCCGACGCTTGCGTCCTCGTTCGCTCGCCATCGACTCCCCTGTGCGCCGACCTTTGGCGTCCGCCGCCACCGCGCGTTGGAGAAGCCGTGGACCTTCCTCCGACGCTCCCCGGGGCGCGTGGTGCTGCGCTGGGGTGCCGTGGTGGTCGCCGTGGCTTGGCTTGGCCAGGCCTGGTGCCGCCGTGTGCACTGGCGTGCGCCGCCGTGGCCGCCGTGGTCATGTCGACCACCTCCTCCCCGGTATGTGCTTCTCCTTCTCCTCTGCTATCTGTTCTACCTCTTCACCTCCCTCTGGATGCTCTGGCATCCCATGATTGTGCTGTTGCTTCTATACCTATGTGCTCTCTTGCTTTGCTTCTTGTTGCCATGGATCCTAGGCTGTGCTTAGCTTATTCTTGTGCTTGGCTTCTTGCTGTGCTTGGCTTCTTGCTTGTGCTTAATCTTGTCCCTGGCTTGGTTGTGGTGGTAATTATTGTATATTTAACAAGTGCCGGTGCCTTTGAGCTAGTTTCTTTAGTTCATATACATTATTATGCTCCATTGAGCATGTCTTGCTGGCTTAGCGAGTGTGATTTAGTGATGGAGTTACATGTCTTTGTTCTTGTATATTGTGATCCTTTGGTTCATCAAGCCTTTGATGTGCTTCTGGATACAATTGTAAAGCCTGATGCTCTTATCTGTGAGGCAATTGTTCAGTTATTTAATTATCTGTTCATGTGTTAATTACTTGGAATAAGTTCTAGCATGCAGTAGCATGCTCTAGCAAGCTTACGGTGATCATGTGATCACCGGTTGCTAAGCAGTTGCCCTTTGGTGTACTGTGCCTCACTTGTTGCCCTCTTGTGTATCACACGGGCCTGGCTCTGGTGTGTGCTTGATGCTTGCTTAAGCATCAATTGATGCTGTTATGATCCATTTGATTATTGGCAAGACTACGGTGCATCAATTGCTTATGCATGTTTCATTTATCTGTTTATCCTTGCTTGATTAGATGGATAAATGATGTGAGCTGAGATTCGGTGATGATCATCTCAATGGATTTGGTAGGGTTAGATGGATGCCAACACCTGGTTGTGTACCCTAACCCTCCTTTTGAACCCTCTTGGGTGATGATATACGTGCATGGTTTCTTTCTTTGGAATTGGTTAAGGGTTGAGGTGACCACTGGCGGTATACAAGTGCTTGCCACTGGGATGGCTCCCCTATCCGATGGCTTCTTTGTTGCTTACCAAATGTTGTACGGTGATTCATTTATTGGATTTCCGGTAGCTTTTGATGTTGAAATCAAATAGACAATGATTTGTCTAATGTACGATGGCCTTAGCTAGTTGTAGGTGCTAAGTGTGTGGATTAGGTTAGCTATGGTTTCATTCTTGGCTGGATTTCTCTAGTTATGCATGGATTTGCATAACTATTGTTCCCATAGGATGTTTACCTAGTGATCTTACCCATCTATGCTTGCACCACATGGCTTGCTAGCCAGATGATGATACACTCTGGGTTTCCTACCCTTCTGTGCTCCTGTGATGCATAGCATGCTTATATATGAGCAAGATATGATCTTGCTCAGGCTTTTGTGTGGTATACCTCACTCCAGCTCCTAGAAAATGAGTGTTGGTGTAGAGGTTTTGCTTACGGTGGTCTTTTGCTTGCCCTGCTCCTCCTAGCAAGCTCGAAGTCTTGGTTTAATTTACGGTGATTGTGAAAAGATGAGACAGCTCTAGGCTGTTCACTGTTCTTGGTGTTCTTGGTCTGTTCTTGATAACTTACCACAGTTACTTGTCGATGGATGAGCAAATGACTAGGGTTTGGCTTACGAAAAGCTTTTATATGGTGCTCCTAGGCTCTCCACGGTCGACGGCTTGGCACTGGTTACTTTGGGTGACTCAGCGATCTTGTGTGTGTGTTGTGCCACATGCACAAGCGGTGGCTTGGTGGTGAGCATGCACACTGCTTGTGTGTCTTTGCTTGTGTGTGTGTGTGAACCGAGATCATGTGAATCTGGCCTGGTGTGGATCAGCTCGGCGAGGCTGTGATATTATCCACCATTTTAACTTCTTTTCTAATACTGCCAAGTGGCTTTGCCACTTGGCATAATTTGTTCTTCTTTTACGTGATTTTGTGCGGGGATCAAGAATGGATCAAAATGGACTTGGAGTTCATCACATTCAAGATCAAATGAAGATGATCTTGTAGTATTTAGTCTAGGATCATTAAATTGTAATTTTTCTTGATTTTTCTTTCTTTTTTTTCTGCCCATTTATGTAATGTGTTGTAATTCATTTATTTCCTTTATGAATAATGTAAAGACAATGTATCTTGTGTGTTATTCAATAAAGCTCAAAGTTTTCTCTAATGAGCTTTACTTTAATATAATTGTTCATCTTATTTATTATTGATCATTTACTTAATGAATTTCCTCAATTGAAGTATTGAAGTAATTATTTAATGTTTGAATTTGAAATTCAAATTCAACCTTGGTTTGAATTCAATCATGTCATAACTTTAGAATTCAATCATGTGAACTCTCCCCTCTCTTCTCAAAACCTTAAACTAGTGAAGTGAGAAGCAAGTCTGTCGCACTCTCGAAACCCTAACCTGTAAGGTGTCGAGAGAGAAACTTGTCCCCCTTCGATGCAGTTTTTGTTTAAAAGCGCGAAATTTCCCCAGAATTTACTATGTAATGCACATCCCTTTCTAAAATCTACCCCTCGATCGTCTCTAAACACTGGGACATTACAGCCTTTCCCCCTTAAAGAAAACTTCGTCCCGAAGTTGTGGTTGTAATACTGAACGGCTCGGGGTATGTTTTCCTCAGGTCTTCCTCTTTTTCCCAGGTGGCTTCCCTCTCGGGATGATGCTTCCATTGTATCTTGCAATACTTGATCGCCTTATTCCTGAGTTGTTTCCAGCTCTCCTCAAGAATCTTGGGTGGCTTCTCGATATATGTTAAGTACTGGTTGTAATTCCGGCTCATCATGTGATATTGGTTCATACGGGGTCTTCAAACACTTTCGGAGTTGCGACACATGGAATACATTGTGAACTTGTGCTAACCTTCCCGGTAGTTCCAACTCAAAGGCTAAACCTCGATTCGACTCGGTATCTTGAAAGGTCCTATAAATCTAGGGCTGAGTTTCCCTTTAACTCCAAATCTGCGGAGTCCTTTCATCGGGCTTACCTTAAGATATACCATGTCTCCAACATGTGGCTCCCATGTCCTTCTCTTTTGATCGGCATAACTCTTTTGCCGACTTTGGGCTATCTTGAGCTTTGTCTACGATAATGTCAATGATTTGTTGTTTTCCTTGACATAATCGGGGTTGAACTCTTTGCTTGCTCCGGCTTCATACCAACATATCGGTGATCTACACTTCCTTCCATAGAGAGCTTCAAATGGTGCCATCTTGATGCTTGCTTTGATAACTATTGTTGTATGAAAACTACTGCTAAAGGTAGATGCTCCTCCCATGATCCTCAGAAGTCTAGGGCACAAGCCCTAAGCATATCTTCTAAGATCTGATTGGTTCTCTCGGTTTGTCGCTTTGTTTGTGGGTGATACGCGGTACTATAATCCAACTTGGATCCCAAAGCTTCGTGGAGTTGCTTCCAAAATGCTGATGTGAACACGGATCCTCGATCAGACACTATCTTCTTAGGTACTCCATGCTTACTCACGATCTCCTTGATGTAAAGATCAATGAGTTTCTCTCCTTTGTCCTGTTGATTTCTTGCTAAGAAGTGGGCGCTCTTCGTCAACCGGTCCACGATTACCCATATCATGTCCTTCTTTTTATTAGTCATGGGTAGTCCGGTGATGAAATCCATCCCTATTTCCTCCCATTTCCACTGCTGGAATAGGTAGAGGTTGTAACTTCCTGCTTGGGACTACGATGTTCAGCCTTCACTCGGCTGACGGGTATGGCATTCTGCAACATATTGTGCTATCTCTCTCTTCATATTATTCCACCAGAATAGTTCCTTTAGATCCATATACATCTTTGTACTTCCCGGATGTATGGAATATGGTGTTTGATGAGCTTCTCGGAGTATTACTTCCTTGATTTCAGCAATATCCGGAACGCAAATCCTCTTACGGAACCACAAAGATCCAGATTCTCCACGGTGAAATTCGATGGTCTTCCCTCATCTATTCTCCTCATCTCTTCTACAATGAATGGATCGTCCAAGCTGACCCATCATTATCTCATTCTTCGAGGTTGACATTCAACTCATCGGCTACTTGCAACGCCGATAATCCTTCATGGGCTTCCTTCTCCCAAAGTTGTATTTGGGCTTGGCTTATTTCCTTCCTCAACTCCGGTGATATTTCTTGTTCCACTCCTCCGGTACTCTTCCTACTCGGGGCATACTGCTACAACATTAGCCTTCCCTGGTGTGTAATTGATTGTCGGATCATAATCCTTAATCAATTCTAGCCATCTTTTACGCCTCATATTGAGTTCCTTCGAGTGAAGAAATATTTGAGGCTTTTATGATCGGTATAGAGCTCACACTTAGCTCCATAGAGAAAATGTCTCCATGTTTTAAGTGCAAATACGACCGCTGCTAATTCCAAGTCGTGTGTTGGATAGTTCACTTCATGAGGTCTGAGTTGTCTCGATCCATAAGATATCACCTTCCGATCTTGCATGAGTACACAACCCAATCCATGTTTGGATGCGTCACAGTACACGGTGTAGTCCTTGCCGACTTCGGGAGCTGCTAACACCGGTGCCGTGGTGAGTTTCTCCTTCGAGTTTGAAAACTCTTCTCACACTCCTCTGTCCACACGAATGGTGTGTTCTTCCTTAACGGCTTCGTCATTGGTCACTGCTATCTTGGAGAATCCTTCAATGAATCTCCGGTAATATCCTGCCATTCGAGGAATCCTCGGATTTCCTTGACTGATCTTGGGTGCTTCCCATTCTAGAGCTGCTTGCTACCTTACTCGGGTTGACGGCGATTCCATCTTTGCTAATGACATGACCAAGAAATTCCACTTGATCTAGCCAAAATTCACACTTACTAAGTTTGGCATAGAGTTGATGTTCCCTTAGTGTTTGCAACACTAACCTCAAATGATCGGCATGTTACTGCCTTGTTTTTGGAATATATCAAGATATCATCGATGAATACGATGACAAACTTGTCAAGATATGGCATGAAGATCTTATTCATGAGATTCATGAATATTCTTTGGGGCATTGGTTAATCCAAAAGGTACCACAAGGTATTCATGGTGTCCGTATCTTGAGACAAAGGCAGTTTTCGGAACGTCTTCCTTCTTGATCTTTATCTGGTGATAACCGGATCTTAGATCAATCTTGGAAAAGACTCCCGCTCCTCTAACCTGATCAAATAGATCTTGTATTCTTGGAAGTGGATACTTGTTCTTGATTGTGACGTTGTTCAGATTTACGTAGTCTCCGCACATCCTTCTTCCTCCATCCCTTTTATCCACGAAGATCACGGGTGATCCCCATGGTGAAACACTCTCTGAATGAATCCCTTTTGTTCTAAGTCATCCAATTGCTCCTTCGGTTCCTTTAGTTCCTTTGGCCCCATTTTATATGGTGCTTTGGCAATTGGAGCTGTTCTGGAATTAGGTCGATAGTGAATTCTATCTCCCTATACGGTGGCATACCGGGTAATTCCGCGAGGAAACACATCCTGGAATTCCTTTACTACGGGGATATCTTCTAACTTTACCTCCTTCATGCTATTCAGTTGTAGCTCCACTTCAATCTGTGTATGTTTGTCGCCTTGGTAGATCATTCTACTTCCATCGGGACTTTTCAAAGACACCGTCTTGTTTACACGATCGATCAATGCTCCATTAGCTTCTAACCGAGTTCATACCAAGAATGACATCAATGTCCTTCATCGGTAAAATGAACAGGTCCGCGTCAAACGCGCACTTATTGATCATAATGACTTGTTTTTGTTTGGCATGGGTTACTAATATCGTTCCCCCCGCAGAAAGTATGGTTATGGGTGTATCTAACTTAGTGCAACTAATCCCATGTTTGGTGATGAATTGTTGAGAAATGAATGATGTAGTTGCACCAGTATCAAAAAGTACTTTGCCGGGATGAGTGAGTATACGGAGCGTACCTATCACCGCCTGGTCGAGTTGACCACCTCCTCCAGGCCGAGTACGGTTCGGCTTGCCGAAGGGCTTCTTATTCTTCCGGCTCCCTCCGGTGTTTCCTCGACTTCCTCCTCCTCCAGATTGACCTCCTCCCGTGTTTCTCTTGGGGCGGTCCTTCGGCATGTGCCCCTCACGGCGACAACCAAAGCATATTATCTTTGGCTTCTTACAATCTTTCGAGGTATGACCTCGGAATCCACAAATGCGACGAGACAATCGATTTGCGGTGCGAAACGCTTGGTTCCTCCTACTACCGTAGTAGTTCTTTGTTGTTATTCTTTGTTGTTGTTGTTGTATCTTGGCTTGAAGCTCAAAGCTGTTGTTAGGCTTGTTACTAACAAACCTCTTCGGCTCATACTTGGCCTTCTTCCTCTTTTCTTCTTGCGGTTGTTTAAAGTCATCTTCAAGAGTGATGGCTGCATCCACCGGCTCTTGGAATTCCGTTGCTCTCATCATCCGCATGTTGTACCTTGAACTGGGGACTTAACCCCCTCAGAAATCTCTTCTTCTTCTTGTCCTCGGTATTAACTTCCTCAACCGCATACCGGGACAGCTTGGAAAACTCCCTGACATAGGTCAGGATTGCCTTATCCTTACGCTCGAGACTCTCAAACTCTCGACGCTTCAGTTCCACGATACTTTCGGGGACATTGGATTCCCTGAATTTCCTTGCAAACTCCTCCCGGGTAAATACCTTTCTGCCGGATACACGGCTACAATGTTGTCCCACCATGATGCGGCAGGTCCACATAGCGAGATGGGTAGCATATCGGACCTTCTCTTGGTCATTGCATCCAACGGTGTTGAGCTTGCGCTCGGTATCCATCGGCCAATCTTCCGCGTCCATCGGCTCGGGCGCGTATGCGAAAGATATCGGCTTGGTGTTACGGAAGTCTGCTAACGAGACTCCCTGGTTCTCGGAGTCTCTCCACCCTATTCTGCTGCATCGGAGTCTGAAGGAATTTGTTACGCGGCTCCGGTGTTACACGCTGCCTCTCTTCCGCCGGTTGCATGTCTTGGATAAAGTTTTGCTTGCGTCATGGGTGGTGGTGGTGGTGGAAGCTGATCTCCGGCTGCACCCTCGGCCTCTTCCTTCTCCTTTGCTTCGCGCTCCATGCGGCTGCACTTCGATCTCGTTTCCTAACGTTCCCGACATAATTCCCCTAGTTACGCAACACAAGATGATACTCATAATTACTCCATGCGCAAGTTTTACGAGCTCAACCTTGTGCACGAGAACTAGTCACGCAATGGAAATCAAGAAGCAAATCCAAATCATACCAAACATATACCATATATTTACATACATAAGTGGTCTTATTACATAACTCAAGTCGATGTGAGTATGCAAACTCACTTATTAAAGTATATGTACAAATTTATACAAATGTTACAAACTATAATACACGTGGTACTTGTGTATTATAGCCACGCCTCCCTTGGTGGTCTTCTAATCGGTCTTCACTCCCGGTACATTCCGGGCTTCCATCCGGTCGAACGTGTCGTCCTCTGATAGACCACTGGAACATAAGGTCTCCCCGTTGGCTTGTAATCCGAGTCGATGATGATCCTAAGGAGAAATCGGTGTTCATGAACTGATCGTTGAGTGCATCATAATCCACCCATCGGGTGTACTCTCTGTAGCCCCACCATAAGGATTACCAAAACCCATACCCGACTCAACATGCGTCGGATATCCTCCATCCACTCCTTCATTACTAGGGTAGCTGCTGGTTACGGGTTGTGGCATCATCGTTCATCTCTCCATCATAGTACTCAGTAGTACTATGGGTTCCGGTATCACTACCCCAACGCCAACCCCTGGAATTCTCGATTGGAGTATCGGAACGCTGATTGTTTCCGGATTCCTCGCCTCCTTCGTATCCCCCATAGGAACTACCCAGATAGTTCCCAGGTGTAACGAGTGTAAGCTCACGTGCAAGTGGATCAAAGCTGATGTAGTCACCGGCTGAATAAGGCGGGTGTGTGTACCACATTCTCCATAGGTTCTTTGCCCCTACTCTCCTCCTTGGGTTCGGTGAACTCCTCAAGCATCGTATCAATAGCTCCTATCGGATGATTATTCAAGCGAAAGAGTAATGATATGAAGTTACGGTCATTATCCATATATTTGGCTGCTTCGAGCGGGTTTACTTTTGGCATATTTGAAATGGTTCGGCATGGGATCATTATCTTCCTCCAGTATGAGGAATGTGGGTGAGTTCGGAACCCATAAGCGCTTTTGTCTTATGCTCCCGAATGTACGTTATGGCTCTCATCACAGCTATATGGTAGAGCTGTATTGGTTGTCCTTGCTTCCCAGGTGGCATGACTACGCTCATTCCCAAAGATTCGGGAAGTCGCGGTCCTACTGCACTTGGCCAACACCGGACCATCATAAAACATGTACTTCTTTGCTTGGAATGCGGGGATCGCACCCAAATTCTAGTAACATGGCTCGTAGGATATCTGCCCGTCCTCCTTGGTACTCGTTCAGTGTTGAATCCATAACTTTCACGTTTCTCCCTGGTCGTGAACTTGCCATGTTGGCTGTAGAAATAGAAAGGTTATGAGATTAGTAATAATGCATCATAATAGAGATAATAAAGAATTATCGCACTAAAAGATATGATCGTTGTATTCTCAATTGAATATACACCATATTTTTAGAGAATTCTTTACTAATCCTATTTGACTCCTAACGTTTGGTCCCATTTACTAGGTTCCAACCTAAGGTCAAAGCTTTTGCTCGATACCAAGCTGTGGTGACCACACGCATACCTTGCATGTTGTAGTATGCCGGTCGTTGATATAACATTCGCGAAGTACCATTCCGCAAATATCACATCCCTCGAGTAGTACAACGAGAACATAGCAAGGTCCATAACTCATTCACACATTATTACAATACATATACACAAGTCGTCTTGGAGCTCCTCTTGGGTCCTAAGAGGATATCTCACTGGGTTCGAGGTGAACCCATCTTAACTTACAATACCATTGTCTCATTAAACAAAACATTTATTTAAGCAAGCAGCTAAATAGTACGAGTTCGCGCTGCTTGACTACTCCTACTCCTCCTGCTATCCTTATGCTTGTTCTCCTCAGGAAGCCTCTCCGGATCCAGTAGACTATGATGTAGTCTACGCCTTCCCTCCTCTGAGAGGTGCGGTTCCTCGTAGCCGATGATCTCGGCTCCATCATGGTTGTCGTTGTCCTCCTCCAGATGGTTCAGACAATCTAAGCATGGGATTTAAGAGTGGTATGAGTACGAGCGTACTCAACAAGTTCATTATAGATAAGAGGTGTTTAATGCACTAGCTACGATATTAGACCAGAACGTCTAATACCAATGCAAGTTTTTATAAACATTTCTTCAATAGATTGCTTTTATTCCAAAGAGCTATGTCCGTCAGCCTTCACCGGTTTACTAGAACTTCATGGAGCTCCTTTCCGGCCGCGTTCGCAGTTCCTCAATCCCGGAACGGGGAGTGACGGGTCACGGTTCTTTACACTCTGCAGAGGTGTGTTGCTTTACCCATAAGAGATCTTAACCTTGGTGCCAACCGGGCAGCTTTCCCGTCCACACTTCCTTCGGTGTGAGGCCCGGTATAAGGTCTAGCCAATCATGTTCCTCCGCTACCTCGAACACCCACCCTTTGTTGCATACCCAGACCACGGGTCCTCGTCGGTCCCATTATTCCCGTAATTTCGGGGTGGACCCCGACCACGACAACGGTTTGGGACTCGTTAACCAAACTCCTTCGCCGGTAGCTGCAACCCATCATAGACCACATTACGCGTGGGGAATTAGAAGGGGATCCCCACCCTCAAGTTGTTCGCATAGCGGCAACCGCTACGGTAAGCAACGGCTATACCGTGGGGAATTAGAAGGGGCTCCCCACCCTCAAGTTACTCCGCAAGATACAAGCTGCTACGGTAAGCGCATCCGTTGATGAACGAGAGGTGGAAACACTTTTGACTACTCCGTCCCACTCCGGATCTTATGGTTAACACGGGTATTACGGCACAAGAATCACTTGGCGACATTTGTTGTTTAATCCTAGATGGATAATAACCCTTGCAATGGAACCTCCACCATATCAACACAATCCATGGTTCCATTGCCCACCACATAGTCATATTCATAGTTATGAAAGTAGTGGTTTTGGTTTTTATGCAATAGTGATAACCATAGTACTTTGCAAGTAATTTGATAAAGATATTCAAATGACATGAGCAAGTGATGAACTTGCCTGAACACTGCAAAGTTCTGCAGTTGGAAGGTATGGACTGACCCTTGTCCTCTTGTTCTGAAAAATAGCATCATTGTCCAGATAAGGGCAATGGTTAAGAAAGCAATAATGCATGATTCCGAGTTTTAGGGTTTGTTTCCCCCTTTCAGATGTCGTTTGCTATTTTATGAGAGGTTAGATACTAAGAACATCTTAGGGATACTTGATTTAGGGTAAATCCAACCTTGAAATGTTGTCAAGGTGTTTTGAAGTCTAAAGGTATTAATGGACTTATTTTTATTATTGAAAAATATATGTGTGATTTAAATGATTATTTAAATCCTCAAATTAAGACTCATTCTTAATTGTCTTCAAAAATTCTCTTTGATATTTTATTTAGGTAGAGAATTTTATGCTGATACATTTTCATATTTTTATTTATTTTTTTGGAGTTATATTTTATTTTAGAAAATTCTTGGAAATTCTTGTTTAAATGGGTATTTTGGAAAATGCCCAAAATACCCCTCGGCCCCACTTGTCAGGAGACCGAGCTGGTTAGGTTGGACCAGCCCATGGGCTCGGTCCAGCCGACCCGATCCGCGTCGTCTTCTCGCTGAGTCCTAACCCTAATCCCCCTCTCGGCTCCTGCGACGCCGAAATCGCCTCCGCCGTCGCCGTTTTAATCCGGCCGCCTCCGGCCATCGCCGGCGACGAGATGGTGTGGATCCGGACCGCCTCTCGACGGCGGACATGGTGGTCCGCGTCGATCTGACGCTTGCGTCCTCGTTCGCTCGCCATCGACTCCCCTGTGCGCCTGACCTTTGGCGTCCGCCGCCACCGCGCGTTGGAGAAGCCGTGGACCTTCCTCCTGACGCTCCCCAGGGCGCGTGGTGCTGCGCTGGGGTGCCGTGGTGGTCGCCGTGGCTTGGCTTGGCCAGGCCTGGTGCCGCCGTGTGCACTGGCGTGCGCCGCCGTGGCCGCCGTGGTCATGTCGACCACCTCCTCCCCGGTATGTGCTTCTCCTTCTCCTCTGCTATCTGTTCTACCTCTTCACCTCCCTCTGGATGCTACGGCATCCCATGATTGTCTTCTTTGCTTCTATACCTATGTGCTCTCTTGCTTTGCTTGCTTGTTGCCATGGATCCTAGGCGTAGCTTAGCTTATTCTTTGTGCTTGGCTTCTTGCGTAGCAGCTTGCTTCTTGTGCTTAATCTTGTCCCTGGCTTGGTTGTGGTGGTAATTATTGTATATTTAACAAGTGCCGAGTGCCTTTGAGCTAGTTTCTTTAGTTCATATACATTATTATGCTCCATTGAGTATATCTTGCTGGCTTAGCGGTGTGATTTAGTGATGGAGTTACATGTCTTTGTTCTTGTATATTGTGATCCTTTGGTTCATCAAGCCTTTGATGTGCTTACGGATACAATTGTAAAGCCTGATGCTCTTATACGTGAGGCAATTGTTCGGTTATTTAATTATCTGTTCATGTGTTAATTACTTGGAATAAGTTCTAGCATGCGGTAGCATGCTCTAGCAAGCTTTCGGTGATCATGTGATCACCGGTTATGCTAACAGCTGCCCTTTGGTGTCCGTGCCTCCCTTGTTGCCCTCTTGTGTATCACACGGGCCTGGCTCTAGTGTGTGCTTGATGCTTGCTTAAGCATCAATTGATGCTGTTATGATCCATTTGATTATTGGCAAGACTACGGTGCATCAATTGCTTGTCTGTTTCATTTATCTGTTTATCCTTGCTTGATTAGATGGATAAATGATGTGAACTGAGATTCGATGATGATCATCTCAATGGATTTGGTAGGGTTAGATGGATGCCAACACCTGGTTGTGTACCCTAACCCTCCTTTTGAACCCTCTTGGGTGATGATATCCGTGCATGGTTTCTTTCTTTGGAATTGGTTAAGGGTTGAGGTGACCACTGGCGGTATACAAGTGCTTTGCCACTGGGATGGCTCCCCTATCCGATGGCTTCGCTGTTGCTTACCAAATGTTGTACGGTGATTCATTTATTGGATTTCCGGTAGCTTTTGATGTTGAAATCAAATAGACAATGATTTGTCTAATGTACGATGGCCTTAGCTAGGCTGTAGGTGCTAAGTGTGTGGATTAGGTTAGCTATGGTTTCATTCTTGGCTGGATTTCTCTAGTTATGCATGGATTTGCATAACTATTGTTCCCATAGGATGTTTACCTAGTGATCTTACCCATCTATGCTTGCACCACATGGCTTGCTAGCCAGATGATGATACACTCTGGGTTTCCTACCCTCATTAGCTACGTGATGCATGAGTATGCTTATATATGAGCAAGATATGATCTTGCTCGGGCTTTTGTGTGGTATACCTCACTCCGGCTCCTAGAAAATGAGTGTTGGTGTAGAGGTTTTGCTTACAGTGGTCTTTTGCTTGCCCTGCTCCTCCTAGCAAGCCTGAAGTCTTGGTTTAATTTACGGTGATTGTGAAAAGATGAGACAGCTCTAGGTTGTTCACATGTTCTTGGTGTTCTTGGCTGTTCTTGATAACTTACCACAGTTTGCCTGTCGATGGATGAGCAAATGACTAGGGTTTGGCTTCTGAAAAGCTTTTATATGGTGCTCCTAGGCTCTCCCTGGTCGACAGCTTGGCCTGGTTACTTTGGGTGACTCACTGATGTTGTGTGTGTGTTGTGCCACATGCACAAGCAGTGGCTTGGTGGTGAGCATGCACACTGCTGTGTGTCTTTGCTTGTGTGTGTGTGTGAACCGGATCATGTGAATGCGGCCTGGTGTGGATCAGCTCGGCGAGCTGTGATATTATCCACCATTTTAACTTCTTTTCTAATGCGCAAGTGGCTTTGCCACTTGGCATAATTTGTTCTTCTTTTACGTGATTTTGTGCGGGGATCAAGAATGGATCAAAATGGACTTGGAGTTCATCACATTCAAGATCAAATGAAGATGATCTTGTAGTATTTAGTCTAGGATCATTAAATTGTAATTTTTCTTGATTTTTCTTTCTTTTATTCTGCCCATTTATGTAATGTGTTGTAATTCATTTATTTCCTTTATGAATAATGTAAAGACAATGTATCTTGTGTGTTATTCAATAAAGCTCAAAGTTTTCTCTAATGAGCTTTACTTTAATATAATTGTTCATCTTATTTATTATTAATCATTTACTTAATGAATTTCCTCAATTGAAGTATTGAAGTAATTATTTAATGTTTGAATTTGAAATTCAAATTCAACCTTGGTTTGAATTCAATCATGTCATAACTTTAGAATTCAATCATGTGAACTCTCCCCTCTCTTCTCAAAACCTTAAACTAGTGAAGTGAGAAGCAAGTCTGTCGCACTCTCGAAACCCTAACCCTGTAAGGTGTCGAGAGAGAAACTTGTCCCCCTTCGATGCAGTTTTTGTTTAAAAGCGCGAAATTTCCCCAGAATTTACTATGTAATGCACATCCCTTTCTAAAATCTACCCCTCGATCGTCTCTAAACCTGGGACATTACAATATCTATGCTATGTTGGTTGCTGTATGCAGCTTATCCTATATTTTCTCTCTGGATTTGTGCCCTGGATTTCCTACCTGATTGGGTAAAAACGAAGGCATAAAGAAATGAATGGCGTTAAAAAACAGAAGGACAAGCTGCTCTAGATTTGCTACCAATTTGGGCTATCAAATATGAATGAGATCGAGCGAGAGAGAGGAAAAAGGTACATTGAAAACTGCTAATCTGCGGCGAAAGAGACGAAACCACTCGTGCTCCCGTCCCGGACCCACACGGCTCCACACGCTACGGCCCCACAAACATGGTCTCGTCCTGTCCCACGCGGTCCCTTCCTACCAGCCCCACACGACGCGATCCCACACGACGCGACCCCACAAACGACACGACCCCACTCGTCAGCATGGAACGGTCAACTTAACGGATTCCTTCCGTCCGAGCTCCTTCTGCGGGTTCAGACAAGGGCTTGGGGGAAACTGAGGAAAAACTAAGGAGCTGGGGAAAACTGAGTACAACTAAGGACCTGAGGGCACGAAAATAGAAATCCCAATTACTTATATGCACACATATAGGGGGAGTGCCTCTATGTTTTGCCATCATGCTTGTCTCTATAGTGATTCTCTTGCAAATCTGTATATTGTCATCAAACACCAAAAAGGGGGAGATTGAAAGGACATCTCTCATATTATGTTTTGCGTGTTTGATGTCAATGTATGTGATACACTAATGCTTGTTTAAGTGGTACAGGGATTATATAGATACATATATATGTGTGATGGATGTTGTATGTCGTGTAAAAAAGAAGCTGTAACAAGATCAACAGGCCGGATAATCCGGGCCGGATATTTCCAAAATATCCGGCCCCCTTTTTTCGGCTAAGGACTTGAGGTTTTGTGGCTCAGTACTCCCTGGACATGGGCCGGATTTGCCCCAGGGCCGGATAATCCGGGCCGGATATTTCCAAAATATCCGGGGCCCTTGAAATCGGCTAAGGACCTGAAGAAAAGCATCTCTGGACGTGGGCAGGACATTTGGCCGGATATTTGGCCGGATTTGCGGGGGGGGGGCGGATTATCCGCCCCTAACTTAGGCCGGATTATCCGGCCCCCCGGAAGCTCCAACGGCTGGATTTTGGAGGGGGGTATTTATACCCCCCTTCTTCTACCTTGCTCCTTGCTCAATCATTGCACAAAATTCTGCCAAGTCTCACCACCATTAGAGCCACCTCAAGAACACAAGATTTGCAAGATCTCCTTCCCCCCCCCCAACCAAAGCTCTTGATCTTTGGAGATTCGAAGGAGAAGACACCGATCTACATCCTCACCGAAGCGATTTACATTTCCCCCTCATTTGTTTGAGGGCCCTCTTGCTAGTGTTCCTATTTGGTTCCCTAGTTGATTGTTGTTGATGTGTTGTTGTTGATTGTTGTATTGTTACAGATTTGGGAGCCTCCAATTCAGTTGTGGATGTGTGCCCCAAGAACCTTGTAAAGGCCCGGTTTCCGCCTCGAGGAAATCCCTTAGTGGAAGTGGGCTAGTCCTTTGTGGCGTTGCCCATAGGAGATCTGAGTGAAGCCTTCGTGGCTGTTGGTTTGGCTTTCGTAGCAACCACACTCCTCCAAACGTAGACGTACCTTCTTGCAAAGGAAGGGAACTACGGGAATCATCTTCGTGTCATCGCGTGCTCCACTCTCGGTTACATCTATCCTATTCTATCTCTAATTGCGTAGCTATATCTTGCTTAGTTGATTACCTTGTCATATAGGTAAATTCACTTAGTTGCATATCTAGAGAATTTACCTTTGTGTCAAGCCTAAATTGAAAAAGAACTAAAAATTGGTTAGCACCTATTCACCCCCTCTAGGTGCGGCATACGATCCTTTCACCAGCATACCGGATCGCCTGGATCGAGGAACGAGATCGGGGAACGAGGTTCGACATGCTAGCGAACAAGGATCGGTCAGGGGTGTACATCTCTGGTGCGCCAAGTTGGATCGTGGATCGTGATCCAGTTTGGTTTGGATCGATGACCTCGGATCAATTTTTTTTGCTAGATAGGTCTCGTGGCCATGGTCTAGCTTACAGGCCAGAACACACTTTATTCCCTCGTATATACTTCTAAACCAATGGAGAAAAGGTCCAGCTAACAAAAGGAAAAAGGTCCAAATCCTAGCCTACTATAACATGCCAAAGAGGCAACGCTTTGGCGTTCGTCTTCCTAAGCCGTACGAAAGAAAAGCTCCAGACCTGGTCTAATGTCGCCGCCAGAGAGCTCTCCGGTCCTCCCTCGTAGATGCGACAACCAATTCGGCCTCCCCGGTGTCCAAGGCCCCAGGCGGCCGCCCCTCCCGCCGCCTCCCCCATAGGACCAGCCACAGGGGTCAGCACGAGACCGAACGGGATCGTGACCCGGCCGCGATTCGGGTCGACCCGATGTCGTTCCCGATCCTCGATCCGGGTCGATCGACCGGGGTCGCGGAACGTGGCACCGACCCCGAACCCTGCAACTATGGTCTTGGGGACAGAAGAGAGTAGGGAATATCAAGCTAAACATTGCGATCACCAGTACCCTAATCCTACGCCTGGATGTGGCTCGGGAGAGGCGTACACTGACCCCCGTGGAGTTTTGGCTAAGGAAGATGCTCAAGCAATCTGTGCTCGGGCTTTCTTCACTAGAGCGAACAATGGCGCAACAAAGATCGAGGATCCGCTGGTTGAGAGAGGGGGACACCAACATGACGCTTTTCCATGTTGTGGATAATGGAAGAAGAGTGAAAAACCACATTGCCTCGGTGAACATTGGAGATGAGCTAGTCAAGGGCGGATCCAGGACAATTTTTGAGAGGGGGAAAAAATATGATAAGTGGTGCAAATAATATTTCTAAGTGGGGGAAAATCAGTTTTTAGCTAGAATATTACAAGGTAAATGAAAATTGAGTGGGGCAGCTGCCCCCCTTGACTATAGGCTGCATCCGCCCATGGAGCTAGTCACGGATCAGGAGAGGAAAGTGGAGGCTTTCACAGAGGCTTACTTCCAGTTGTTAGGGAGGGTGCAACCCAGAGAGCATTCAATCGATCTGGGAGAACTAGACATACCGACGGCCGAGTTACAGGAGCTAGATGGCATGTTTACTGAGGAGGAGATCTGGGGAGTGGTCAAGGACCTGCATCCTGACCGGGCGCCAGGACCAGATGGGTTCACAGGAGCTTTTTATCAGAGAGCGTGGCCAGTTATCAAGAGGGACATTATAGCTGGGCTGTTCAAACTCAGCGTGGGAGATAGTCGTGGATTTGCCTGCCTAAACAGATCCCTGATCACGTTGATCCCTAACAAACCGGATGCCATGGAGGTTAAGGACTACCACCCCATTAGTCTGGTGCATAGCTTTGCCAAAATATTCTCCAAATTAATGGCAAAAAGATTTCAGAGAAGGTTGGGAGATGTGGTGAGCACTAACCAATCGGCATTTGTACGAGGACGGTCCCTACATGATAACTTCATCTTAGTGAGGCAAGTGGCAAGGAAGATCAACCAACATAGACCATCAGGAGTGCTCCTAAAACTGGATCTCACAAGGGCGTTTGACTCGATTTCTTGGAGTTTTCTTTTTGAGGTGCTACGGCGCATGGGGTTTGGGGAGCGTTTCCTAAAGTGGGTATCCTTGTTACTGAATACGGGAAACACAAGAGTTCTAGTGAATGGAGTGTCTGGATGCAGGTTTGTGCATGTCAGAGGTCTCAGACAAGGTGATCCCACATCACCTATGCTGTTTGTGGCGGCTATGGAGGTGTTGACTGCGGCGATTAAGAAAGCCACGGAGAGTCAACTCTTCTCGAGGCTAGCAGGAATCACGGAGCTCCAGAGAATTTCAGTTTATGCAGATGATGTGATAATTTTCTGTAAGCCGCTGAGCATTGAGTTGGAAGCGGTAAAGGCCATTCGATGAGTCTTTGGTGAGGCCTCCGGGCTATGTGTAAACTATAGAAAGACTGCGGCCATGCTGATTCGAGAGCATGATGGAGATGCCGACGGATTTGCAGAGACGTTGGGATGCGAGGTAGTGGGTTTCCCCATCAAATATCTTGGCATGCAATTGGCCTTGAGACCGTTGACTAAAGCGGAGTGGCAGCCGCTGATTGACCAAGTCATACACTGCGTTCCAGCTTGGCAGAGGGGGATGTTTCAAAAATTAGGGAGGCTTATACTCATCAAGTCTATGATAAGTGCACGGCCTATTCATCAATTGAAGGTCGCAGAGGCGCCAGCTTGGGTGCTCGAGGAGTTGGTCAAATGGATGAGAGCCTTCTTTTGGACGGGAAAGAAGGGGGTTAACGGAGGACAATGCCTGGTAGCGTGGGACACCATATGCAAACCGACTCAGTTTGGATGCCTTGGAGTGAAGGACCTGAGATTTCAGGGTTTGGCTCTCAGGGTGAGATGGTGTTGGTTGCGTCGTACGGATCCATCGAGGCCATGGCAAGGGTTGCTTGCTCTCAACGACCCGGAAGCTAATGAAGTGTTCCAGAGTTTGGCAGAGTTCAGAGTAGGAGATGGCTAGAGTACTATTTTTTGGAGAGATAGATGGATTAATGGGAGAAACGCAGAGGAAATTGCCGCGGAGGTTGCGGCTTTGGTCGCCACAAGGAGGAAGAACGCCAGGAAGGCTAGAGAGGCTTTGCAGGACGATTCCTGGCTCTCAGATGTTTTGGGGGAGATGTCCATTGATGGATGGATGCAGTGCACCCTGCTTTGGGAGGAAATGGAGAGAGTACACCGTGATGGCAGCAGGCCGGATCAGATCATTTGGAAGGGGTCGGCGTCTAGTATGTATACTACCAGTGCGACCTAGAACATGCTTTCCCAGGGTAGGATCACTTGGAGTATGGCCAAGCCGATTTGGAGATGTTGTGCACCACGAAAGTGCAATTTTTTTTGGTTTGTTGGCGATATGGTATAGGCTTTGTACTTCTGATAGGAGGGCTCGGCACGCCTGCAGGATCATCCGGATCCCTGCTCTACTTGCCTTCAGGAGGAGGATAACGTCGACCATATCCTTTCGCAGTGCCCATATGCCAAGATGGTTTGGCTTGGCTGCTTGAGAAGGCTGGGATCAAAGCTCTAGGAACCACAGGAGAACACCAATCTAGAGAGATGGTGGACAGAGGCTAGGAAGAGGCTACAGAGGGAGGATAGGAGATGTTTTGACATGCTCGTCTTGCTAATTGCTTGGACGCTTTGGAAGCGAAGGAATGCCCGTGTTTTTGGGAACCTAGAGAGGCAGGCGATGACGGAGCGGATCATAGATACATGAGCTCAGCCTTTGGTGGGTTGCGAGGGGAGGGGAGCGGAGAGTCATGTTGCGAGAGTAGGTCTCTAGGTTCTGGTGGTGTGTGTGGGTTGGCCGCAGGCAGATGTTCGCATCCCCCATCGATTTCTTGTAATTTGTTTGCTCCCTTCTATAAAGATTTGGCACACCGTTTGCATGCCCGCGAAAAAAATGGAGGATGCACACAAACAAACGCCAAAATCCACAACAGAAAAGGTGCTAAAAGATAAACGAAGTGGTTTAGGGTTTTGCGTGGGGTAAACAGCCCTCACGTCTTTCCACTATATATAAGGATCAGTACAGGTACAATACATGTATACACATATTTGTACAATAGGCTAGACTACTTAACACTCCCCCTCAATCTAAACCTCTGCTAACTAGGTTAAGATTGTTCTTAAATCTGTCTAGCATCTGTCTTGTGGCCGGTTTAGTAAACACATCGGCCGCGTGATCATTAGTGGAAATAAACCTGACATCCAATAGGCCTGCTGCAACTCGTTCACGCACGAAGTGAAAGTCTACCTCAATGTGTTTCATGCGAGCATGGAAAACTGGATTAGCCGTCAGGTATGTAGCCCCAAGATTATCGCACCATAATATGGGAGGACGCTGCTGAGTTACGCCAAGCTCTCTAAGAAGTGAATCGACCCACAATGCTTCAGCAGCGCCATTTGCCAAGGCTTTGTACTCTGCCTCGGTGCTGGACCTCGAAACTGTTGGCTGTTTCTTCGAACTCCACGAGATAATGTTCGAACCAACAAACACGGCGAATCCGCTCGTGCTACGGCGGTCATCCACACAGCCAGCCCAATCTACATCAGTAAAAATACTAATGATGGATGATGGAGATCTCCGAATCTGCAAGCCAACTTGGAGAGTCCCTTTGACATATCGCAAAATTCGCTTCACTGCTTCCCAATGAGCGTCAGTAGGCTGAGAGAGATACTTGACACACCTTATTCACAGACAAATGAAATATCCGGGCGTGTCAAGGTCGAATCATCGTAAGCCTCCCACAACACCTGCGGTACCTGAAAGCATCATAAGTACTAAGAGCAGTACACTGTATCACGAGCTAGCCTCTCGATATCATCGAGAGGAGTAGGAGCTGAATTACAATTCTCCATATTGACTCGATGAAGAAGGTCAAGTGCATACTTCCGCTGAGTCAATGTCATGCCCCCTGAATTGTAAGATGCTTCTAATCCAAGAAAATAATCCAGCTTGCTCATATCCTTAATGGGAAGCGAAGCAGAAAGAGCATGTACCAAGCGATCCACCGCCTCAGATGTAGAGCCAGAGATAACAATGTCGTCAACATAAACCAACATATAAATCTCAACACCATCTCGAGAGAAGATAAACAGAGATGTGTCGGCCTTGGACGCCGAAAAACCAAGATCATACAGACGCTGACTCAGACGAGCGTACCACGCGCGTGGTGAGCGCTTCGGACCATAAATAGACCGGCGGAGCTTGCATACATGTGAAGGGTATCGTGCATCCTCAAAACCCGGGGCCGCGTCATATAAACGTCTTCATTCAGAAAACCATGAAGAAAGGCATTGCTAACATCAACTTGACGCGGACACCGGCCGCGAGATACGCAAGAGAGCACAAGTCGAACTATCGCGGGCTTCACAACCGGACTAAATGTGTCACCATAGTCGATGCCATGCTGTCGAGTGAAACCTCACGCGACCAAACGAGCCTTGTGTTTGTCAATGCTACCATCAGGACGATGTTTAGTTTTAAAAATCCACTTACTACCAACGATGTTAACTCCAGGAGGGCGCGGGACCAATTTCCACGTGCCTGTCTGTGTGAGGGTAGCGAACTCATCTGCCATGGCGGAGGACCAGGCAGGCTCCTCGAATGCTTCCCGGTGAGATGATGGTGCAGCAAAAAATGCTCGTCGACATGAATCATAACGAACCGTCCCATCGGTGTAAACCTTCTCTGTCCTGGTGTGATCACGCGCACGTGTCACCATAGCACGCGTGGAACCAGTAGGAGGGGCAGCCAAAGGTGCCGTGGCCAGTGTATCGGCAGTAGGCGGCACGGACTGCACCGGTGCCATCGGCGGTGCAGGGGCGACGGGAGCCGTGCCGGCCCTAGGCGGGGGCGAGGCAGAAGCCGCGCGTGGCGTGCCTTGCATGGCCGTGCCATGCACGTCGATCGGCGACGCTGGCGAGGCGGCTCTCGGCGACGCAGGAGTGACGTCGACTGCAGGACCTGGCACCTGAGAACAAATGGCATCTGAAACAGGAGCATTAGTGGACAAAAGGGTTAGGTCATAATTTCGTATTGGCGTGCTCGTAACCGTTTCATCGGAGGGGAATGTGATGGATTGCTCTAAAGTGGAAACATCAACAGAGACTCCAGGTGTGGCGAAGGGAAACACCGATTCATCAAACACTACATCACGAGAAATATAGATGCGCCCCGTCGATTTATCCAAGCACTTGTACCCTTTGTGCATCGGGCTGTACCGAGAAAGACACACATCCTAGATCGAAAATCTAGTTTATGGGAGTTGTATTTGCGCGAGACTTGCGCCAACATGCGCATCCAAAGATGCAAAGAGAAGAATAGTTTGGCTGAACTTGGAGGAGTCGGAACATGGGCGTCTCATTCTTAAGAACGGGTGTAGGCATACGATTTATAAGGTAGCACGCCATAAGGAAGGCTTCATCCCAATAGTGGAGAGGAAGTGAAGAATGAGCGAGCATGGCAAGGCTTTGTTTCCACTAGATGACGGTGTTTACGCTCCGCAATACCGTTCTCGCTGAGATGTGTGTGGATAGGAAACACGGTGAGAGATCCCCGTGCGCTGAAAATACTTGGTGAAGGCGATGGTACTCACCTCCCCAATCAGATTGTACGGCTTTAATTTTGGCATTCAAAAGACGCTCAACATGAGCCTGGAAAGCATAAAAAATCTGCTCAACATCGGACTTGTTTCTAAGAAGATAAATCCAGACGAGAATCGTGAATAGTCATCGACAAAGCTAACATAATACTTGTACCCCCCGAAGAAGCACGCGGTCGGGCCCCAAACATCAGTGTGTATCAACTCAAGAGGCATAGTTGCACTCTAAGGTTATTTAAATATGAACATCGAATATTGTGGAGCTTGTTAACACCGGCATTGAAGGTTCGTGTAATCCTACACAATTAGTGGTGTTCATCATCCAACAAGAGAATGTAGAGTATAGCATTTATCTATTCTGTTATGTGGTCAATGTTGAGAGTGTCCACTAGTGAAAGTATGATCCCTAGGCCTTGTTCCTAAATACTGCTATCGCTGCTTGTTTACTTGTTCTCATTGCATACGTATCGGCTGCAATATTACCACCATCAACCACACGCCAGATCCTGGACAGCAAAGCACTTTTCTGGCGCTGTTGCTACTGCTCATACTTATTCATACCACCTGTATTTCACTATCTCTTCGCCGAACTAGTGCACCTATTAGGTGTGTTGGGGACACAAGAGACTTCTTGCTTTGTGGTTGCGGGGTTGCTTGAGAGGGATATCTTTGACCTCTTCCTCCCTGAGTTCGATAAACCTTGGGTGATCCACTTAAGGGAAACTTGCTGCTGTTCTACAAACCTCTGCTCTTGGAGGCCCAACACTGTCTACAAGAATAGAAGCACCCGTAGACATCACTCGCCGTCCGTCCTGCTTCTCGCCCCGTCCGGCCATGGCGCGGCTTCTGCCTGGCTTGTGGTGGACGCGGTTTGCCTAGCGTGGCCCTGCTCGGCTTCCGGTGGCTGCCTAGTGCATCGGCGGCGCTAGCGCGCGCGAGGCTCGTCGCGTGGTTACAAGCTTCATGCCCTGTTGGTTGGCCCGACGATGGAGAGGATCTTTGGATGAAAGTTACGCAACGTGCCTGGCCGGTGCCGATGGCGACGACGCCTTTTGGTGTTGTTTCCCTTCTTGTTGGCATCATCGTGTGCCGAATCTCCTGCCCGATGTGCGTGTCGTGTGGTCTCCGGGTGAAACCCAAGCTCCTTCGGAGCGGGTGACGCGTCAGCTATGCCGCTACCTTCTTGAAGGCGCCGCCTGTGGAGGCATCGACATTGTGGTGTGCTAGGGTGTGTGTTAGTCTTGTTCCACTTTTCAGGTTTTCGACTCGATTTCCCTTATAAACCGGGTCACTTTGTGCGGTTTTTGTGCCCGGTTTTCCTTATTAATCGAGTCAATCTTCTTCTATTAATATATATTCGGATAGGAGTGCCGAGCCCTCCTATCGAAGTACAAAGCCTGCAGGGATCATCCGGATCCCTGCTCTACTCTGCCTTCGGGGGAGGAGGATAACGTCGACCATATCCTTTCGCAGATTGCCCATATGCCAAGATGGTTTGGCTTGGCTGCTTGAGAAGGCTGGGATCAAAGCTCTAGGAACCACAGGAGAACACCAATCTAGAGAGATGGTGGACAGAGGCTACAGAGGGAGGATAGGAGATGTTTTGACACGCTCGTCTTGCTAATTGCTTGGACGCTTTGGAAGCGAAGGAATGCCCGTGTTTTTGGGAACCTAGAGAGGCAGTGATGACGGAGCAGATCATAGATACATGAGCTCAGCCTTTGGTGGGTTGCGAGGGGAGGGAGCGGAGAGTCATGTTGCGAGAGTAGGTCTCTAGGTTACGGTGGTGTGTGTGGGTTGGCCGCGAGCGGATGTTCGCATCCCCCATCGATTTCTTGTAATTTGTTTGCTCCCTTCTATAAAGATTTGGCACACCGTTTGCATGCCCGCGAAAAAAATGGAGGATGCACACAAACAAACGCCAAAATCCACAACAGAAAAGGTGCTAAAAGATAAACGAAGTGGTTTAGGGTTTTGCGTGGGGTAAACAGCCCTCACGTCTTTCCACTATATATAAGGATCAGTACAGGTACAATACACGTATACACATATTTGTACAATAGGCTAGACTACTTAGCACTCCCCCTCAATCTAAACCTCTCGCTAACTAGGTTAAGATTGTTCTTAAATCTGTCTAGCATCCGTCTTGTGGCCGGTTTAGTAAACACATCGGCCGGCTGATCATTAGTGGAAATAAACCCGACATCCAATAGGCCTCGTTGCAACTCGTTCACGCACGAAGTGAAAGTCTACCTCAATGTGTTTCATGCGAGCATGGAAAACTGGATTAGCCGTCAGGTATGTAGCCCCAAGATTATCGCACCATAATATGGGAGGACGGCTCTCCTAAGAAGTGAATCGACCCACAATGCTTCGACGAGCGCCATTTGCCAAGGCTTTGTACTCTGCCTCGGTGCTGGACCTCGAAACTGTTGGCTGTTTCTTCGAACTCCACGAGATAATATTCGAACCAACAAACACGGCGAATCCGCTCGTGCTACGGCGGTCATCCACACAGCCAGCCCAATCTACAGATGTAAAAATACTAATGATGGATGATGGAGATCTCCGAATCTGCAAGCCAACTTGGAGAGTCCCTTTGACATATCACAAAATTCGCTTCACTGCTTCCCAATGAGCGTCAGTAGGCTGAGAGAGATACTCGACACACCTTATTCACAGCAAATGAAATATGCTGGGCGTGTCAAGGTCGGATACGCAAGCCTCCCACAACAACGCGGTACCTGAAAGCATCATAAGTACTAAGAGCGTGCACTGTATCACGAGCTAGCCTCTACGATATCATCGGAGGAGTAGGAGCTGAATTACAATTCTCCATATTGACTCGATGAAGAAGGTCAAGTGCATACTTCCGGCGAGTCAATGTCATGCCCCCGAATTGTAAGATGCTTCTAATCCAAGAAAATAATCCAGACTTGCCCATATCCTTAATGGGAAGCGAAGCGAAAGAGCATGTACCAAGCGATCCACCGCCTCGGATGTAGAGCCGGAGATAACAATGTCGTCAACATAAACCAACATGTAAATCTCAACACCATCTCGAGAGAAGATAAACGAGAGATGTGTCGGCCTTGGACGCCGAAAAACCAAGATCATACGGACGCCGACTCGGACGAGCGTACCACGCGCGTGGTGAGCTGCTTCGGACCATAAATAGACCGGCTGGAGCTTGCATACATGTGAAGGGTATCGTGCATCCTCAAAACCCGGGGGCCGCTTGCATATAAACGTCTTCATTCGGAAAACCATGAAGAAAGGCATTGCTAACATCAACTTGACGCGGACACCAGCCGCGAGATACTGCAAGAGAGAGCACAAGTCGGACTATCACGGGCTTCACAACCGGACTAAATGTGTCACCATAGTCGATGCCATGCTGCTGAGTGAAACCTCGCGCGACCAAACGAGCCTTGTGTTTGTCAATGCTACCATCAGGACGATGTTTAGTTTTAAAAATCCACTTACTACCAACGATGTTAACTCCAGGAGGGCGCGGGACCAATTTCCACGTGCACGTCTGTGTGAGGGTAGCGAACTCATCTGCCATGGCGGAGGACCAGGCAGGCTCCTCGAATGCTTCCCGGTGAGATGATGGTGCAGCAAAAAATGCTCGTCGACATGGATCATAACGAACCGTCCCATCGGTGTAAACCTTCTCTGTCCGGTGTGATCGCGCGCACGTGTCACCATAGCACGCGTGGAACCGGTAGGAGGGGCAGCCGAAGGTGCCGCGACCGGTGTATCGGCGGTAGGCGGCACGGACTGCACCGGTGCCATCGGCGGTGCAGGGGCGACGGGAGTCGTGCCGGCCCTAGGCGGGGGTGAGGCAGAAGCCGCGCGTGGCGTGCCTTGCATGGCCGTGCCATGCACGTCGATCGGCGACGCTGGCGAGGCGGCTCTCGGTGACGCAGGAGTGACGTCGACTGCAGGACCTGGCACCTGAGAACAAATGGCATCTGAAACAGGAGCATTAGTGGACAAAAGGGTTAGGTCATAATTTCGTATTGGCGTGCTCGTAACCGTTTCATCGGAGGGGAATGTGATGGATTGCTCTAAAGTGGAAACACCAACAGAGACTCCAGGTGTGGCGAAGGGAAACACCGATTCATCAAACACTACATCACGAGAAATATAGATGCGCCCCGTCGATTTATCCAAGCACTTGTACCCTTTGTGCATCGGGGCTGTACCCGAGAAAGACACACATCCTAGATCGAAAATCTAGTTTATGGGAGTTGTATTTGCGCAGACTTGGCCAACATGCGCATCCAAAGATGCGAAGAGAAGAATAGTTTGGCTGAACTTGGAGGAGTCGGAACATTGGCGTCTCATTCTTAAGAACGGGTGTAGGCATACGATTTATAAGGTAGCACGCCGTAAGGAAGGCTTCATCCCAATAGTGGAGAGGAAGTGAAGAATGAGCGAGCATGGCAAGGCCTGTTTCCACTAGATGACGGTGTTTACGCTCCGCAATACCGTTCTGCTGAGATGTGTGTGGATAGGAAACACGGTGAGAGATCCCCGTGCGCTGAAAATACTGGTGAAGGCGATGGTACTCACCTCCCCAATCAGATTGTACAGCTTTAATTTTGGCATTCAAAAGACGCTCAACATGAGCCTGGAAAGCATAAAAAATCTGCTCAACATCAGACTTGTTTCTAAGAAGATAAATCCAGCAGAATCGTGAATAGTCATCGACAAAGCTAACATAATACTTGTACCCCCCTGAAGAAGCACGCGCTGGGCCCCAAACATCAGTGTGTATCAACTCAAGAGGCATAGTTGCACTCTAAGGTTATTTAAATATGAACATCGAATATTGTGGAGCTTGTTAACACCGGCATTGAGGGTTCGTGTAATCCTACACAATTAGTGGTGTTCATCATCCAACAAGAGAATGTAGAGTATAGCATTTATCTATTCTGTTATGTGGTCAATGTTGAGAGTGTCCACTAGTGAAAGTATGATCCCTAGGCCTTGTTCCTAAATACTGCTATCGCTGCTTGTTTACTGTTCTATTGCATCTGTACTGGCTGCAATATTACCACCATCAACCACACGCCAGTCCTGGACAGCAAAGCACTTTTCTGGCGCTGTTGCTACTGCTCATACTTATTCATACCACCTGTATTTCACTATCTCTTCGCCGAACTAGTGCACCTATTAGGTGTGTTGGGGACACAAGAGACTTCTTGCTTTGTGATTGCAGGGTTGCTTGAGAGGGATATCTTTGACCTCTTCCTCCACGAGTTCGATAAACCTTGGGTGATCCACTTAAGGGAAACTTGCTGTCTTGTTCTACAAACCTCTGCTCTTGGAGGCCCAACACTGTCTACAAGAATAGAAGCACCCGTAGACATCACTCGCCGTCCGTCCTCGCTTCTCGCCCCGTCCGGCCATGGCGCGGCTTCTGCCTGGCTTGTGGTGGACGCGGTTTGCCTAGCGTGGCCCTGCTCGGCTTCCCGGTGGCTGCCTAGTGCATCGCTGGCGCTAGCGCGCGCAGGCTCGTCGCGTGGTTACAAGCTTCATGCCCTGTTGGTTGGCCTGACGATGGAGAGGATGCTGGATGAAAGTTCTGCACTGTGCCTGGCCGGTGCCGATGGCGACGACGCCTTTTGGTGTTGTTTCCCTTCTTGTTGGCATCATCGTGTGCCGAATCTCCTGCCGATGTGCGTGTCGTGTGGTCTCCGGGTGAAACCCAAGCTCCTTCGGAGCGGGTGACGCGTCGGCCTATGCCGCTACCTTCTTGAAGGCGCCGCCTGTGGAGGCATCGACATTGTGGTGTGCTAGGGTGTGTGTTAGTCTTGTTCCACTTTTCAGGTTTTCGACTCGATTTCCCTTATAAACCGGGTCACTTTGTGCGGTTTTTGGGCCCGGTTTTCCTTATTAACTGAGTCAATCTTCTTCTATTAATATATATTCAGATGTGACATTCAAGATTTCTTGTTAATAGTCACATACCTTGAGTCTTCAGATGCCATATAATTGAGCCACTCCTAGTCATATGTAGATATCCAATTCATCAGCATGAAGGAGTCCAAATCGCAAAGTAAGATATCTTGCATAACAAATCGCAAAGTAAGATATCTTGCATACCCCGATAGAACAGAAACTCCCGCAAACTGCGCAGCTCCCCGCTGTAGGCCCTTGGCCGGCATCCTAACAGAATGTTGCCCAGCGAGGAATGGCCCTTGTACATAAGGTGGTTCTACACGGTTGTCGCTCAGGTGTATTAGTAATTGTTGCCGTATCAGATCAAATAATAATCAGATAAAAGTGCTAAATTGTCCGGAACCTTTTTACCCCCAACCCTGGCCTGGACTTGAGTTCCCCGTCCTCGTGGCGAGCTCCCTCGATCCTTGGAATGGATAGAGAGGCTTCAAGACGAAACCAGCACAAGCGGAGCTGCAGGGGGACTTTGCTCCATTGATTCCGGCCAACACTTTAGAGCAGCGGCGGAGTTTTTTTTCTTGAGCGGTGGGTGCGCGTGCGTGCAGTGGAAGAGAGAGGCAGAGGCAGGGCCGCAGCCCGCAGGGGTGGAGCAACGGAGATTGAGCCGGGATTCGCAGTGCTGGGCCATAGTTTGCCTTACATACATGGGCTGGTTCGTCTCTAAGACATACATCAGTCGGTTTCTAAAGGCATCTTAAGCGGATCGACCTAACTTAGCGACCTTTCTCTCAAAAAACGTCCGGCACAACGATTTGTGGCTCCATTTTTTGTCCATTTTTTGTCCGCATTTGGGGACGCGACTGGAGATGCTCTAAATAATTTGTTTTTTCTGTTTGGGCCGGCGAACAGGATCTATCGTGCGGTCTGGCCGGCTTGACACCGCGCCCCCATTGACCCGCTGTCTGGTTTTGCCCATGTACTGGTCACATGGACATTATCTTCTAAATAACAAGGCAATTTGAATTGTAGTAAAAGTAAATATTGTTCAAACAAGAATAGTTCACGGACTACATAGTTTCACAAATAAGACAACCAAGTTAAATACCGAAACAAACTATCTAGGTTGGTTTCCTACATGAGTTCACATGTGCTCAACCAAATCAGTTTGAAGACGATCATGGGTGGTTCGATCCCGGAATGAATTATGCATATGCAACAAGTATTCCTAAGAGGATGCCCGTGCACAGTGGCTCAACCAACTCACCATGAAATTCCCGATCACCGTCACGAGATGATGTCATCCTGCTCCTTCTCAACGATTGTATTGTGCATGATGACACATGTTATCATGACCTTCCACATCCTCTTGGTGCTCCATGTTATGGCAGGGTGCCGAACAATTCCCCAACATGATTGTAGCACACGCAGACAACTTTGGCTACTTGCACGGGGGTGGTGGCAGAGAAGGCTGGCAAGGGTTTGAGCAGAGGAGAAGTTGAATTCATCTCACTAGGCAGGAGGGACTGGGTAGGCAAAGGGAGGACGCGCTCGCTGTCCAGCCCGACTCAACGCATCGCCGGCCTAAATTTAAAGCCGGATGCGTTGATCCGTTCAAGTCGATCCATTTGTGTCGTCCGCTAGAGTCCTTTTTCGAAATGGGAGCATCACCCCGGCCTCTGCATCAATAGATGCACACGGCCTTTTATTAAAGTTTTAAAATTTAGAATTCATACAACTCATGGATCACATAAAGTGTACACAAAGATTAACTAAAGGAAAATAAAAAGAATAAGTCTCTTCACCCAGGTTGTAGATATCCCGAGCTACCATTTACAGACGGATGCATCCAGAATCCATATGTGTACGTTGTGCCTCCGGCAGAAGGTAATGCCATTCGTGGATCCAATGTGTAACCATACGGATAACCTGTAAAAAATGAGAGTTCGTACTCTTGTTAAAAACAATGTCATTACGGCAATTCCATATAGCCCACATCAAAGCACAAATACCCGTCCGGATATGTTCTTTGGACCTTTTGTCGACTCCATTTAGCCAATTTCCAAACATATTCGCGGAGGGATATTAAAAGTAAATTGAATGGTTCTCCAAATAAGCTTAGCGAAGGGACAATCGAAAAATAAATGATTTATTGATTCATTAGCATCACAAAAGGCACATTTTTTACATCCATTCCAGTTCTGTTTAGCAAGGTTGTCTTTCGTAAGAATCACCTTTTTATATAGAAACCACATGAAAATCTTAATCTTCGGTGGTACCTTTATTTTCCAAATATATTTGCGCAAGAAAACCGTATGACCGTTCATTATATCCGCATACATAGATTTGACCGAAAAGATACCGGAAGTTGTTAATTTCCAAACAAAAATATCCGGATCTGCCGACAAGTTGATCCTAATTAGGCATTGTAAAAGAAGTAGCCAAACATCCATTCTATCATTAGATAAATTCCTTCTGAATTCGATATTCAGCGGATTACCTATTAAAACATCCGATACCAAAACGTTTCTCCGGCGTACGATATTATATAACGAAGGGAATTGTTCAGCTAAGGGTCGGTCACCTAACCATGTGTCTTCCCAGAAACACGTACTTTGACCATTTCCAACCGTAAAAGAACCTCGGGAGAAAAACTCGTCTTTAACTCCCATAAGCCCTTTCCAGAAAAGGGAATCAGTGGGTTTAGCTGTCACTTGTGAGAGCGTTTGAGTCCGGAGGTATTTGTTATGCAGCAACTCTTGCCATAGCCCTTCCTCGTTTAAGAGTTTAAACAACCACTTGCTGAGTAAGCATCTATTTTTGATATCTAATACCTCCACACCGAGACCCCCTTGATCTTTAGGTCGACAAATAATATTCCATTTAGTTAACCGATATTTACGCTTATGCTCATCATTTTGCCCGAAAAATCTTGACCTATAAAAATCTAATCTTTTCCTAACCCCTTTTGGTATTTCGAGAAAAGATAGCATAAACATCGGGAGACTAGTGTGGCTCACGAAAGGGTCACCAGTGGGCCCACTTCTTCTTTGAGGCGCGTCATCTTCACCTCTAACTCATGGCCACCCATAGACGCGGCTGATCTCGATTTGACATCACGATTTCGGTTTGTGCATCTCACCGCAAGTCCAAAATGTGAAGAAGAATAATCCAGGGCATGACATCGAACATGTGCAACTCTGCAGACTAGCAAGGTTTTTAATTTAGCAAATGGTAAAAAGGCAAAATGCTATACGCGATAAAAACAGGTCGTTACCTCCATCTTGCAATTTCCAACTGATTTACGGGTATCATCATCCTGAAGATACACATGGATATATATCTTGATTGTTAAGCATCGACAGTTGCAATGAAAACAATCATTGCTAATACAAAATTCGGTCAAGGCGTGTCATCGCCAATCAGGGAGACCCATGACTCATACCCTAGTCGAGTACTCACTCTCAGTCTCATCCATCCCTGCATGTTGCCTGAATCAGACACTCACCAACCATATCAGTGTGCCTGCAGTTAGTTTCAAAATCCGGGCCCACTGTCAGCGAGAACCACATGTGCTGCCGCATGGTCTCCCAGTCAGCACCAGCCCTACATAGCTACACGCATGAGCATGATATAGAGCTGCTGAATTCCATGGACCCAAGCAACCAACCCAACAATCCAAGCGATCCTGGGTGATGCGATGCAGGCGGATGGCCACGAATGGGAATTGTGGTGCAGGATTTCAGACTGGGGAAGTGGAGACGTAGAAGGAGAAATAATGAATCATCTCCGCGTTTTGGGGCAGCGATGTTGAGGGAAGGAAGGAAGGAAACCTATCCACGTTCAGTTTGATTTAGCTTAAAATTGCATAGATTTCCATAAATACTTCTAAGATTGGCAAGTGAAAAGGATCGTTCAAGCCTTCAAGTGAAAGGATGCAGGTTCTACGGTTTATCTACGGTGGCTGCCAGGAACTTCCGGGTGTCAAACTCTATATTTGGCGTACGCTTTTTATTTGTCTCAAACAAATGTCCTGCCGTCCATGCCAAGTTAAAGAAAGTGCGAGGGTCCATATTCCATTTCTTCCATCTCCTAGAGTGTCAGTCAGAGGGCAGAGCAGGCCATGGCTCTGAAAGCCACCAGAATTTCACCCTCAAGTGGTGAATACATCATGGAAGATGGAGAAAGAAAGAAAAAAGTCACCATGACAAAGAAGAATATACTTGTTGTCTCACGATGCATCGGCCAGGTGATATACTCCTTTTATTATCAAATAAAATTGTTCACCGGTATGGTGACATACTTTGCACTATGGAGGACTATAGTTGCAACTTTGTAACATTTAATAGTTGACAGAATATCAGTTGAAGCCGAGAAGCTTGCATTTTTTTTTCAAATGGGGCATCGCTAGCCTCTGCATTAATCGATGCATGCGGTTTTCTTTATTAAAAGTATTCAGTTATTACAACCAGTGAAAAAAACATTTGGACAATATTACATCTATTGGATCACTCAAAGTAGCTACAAGAACGAGCTATCTAAAAAGCACTAGCGAAACACCTTTGTATCATCATGGTAGTCTTCGATCGCACGCCAACCGCACTGGCTGTAGAAATCCCGTGTTACCATTTTCGGTCGGTTGCGACCAATATCCATAGCAAGGCGATACTCCTCAGACACGAGATAGGACCACATATAGATCCAGTAGGTAGCCAAGAAAATAACCTGCAAAAATGATAGAAGATATTTTTTTGTCAAAAATGCAATCATTGCCCACGTTCCCTAGTGCCCAAACCAAAGCGCACACTCCAACTCTAATGTGAGCTTTGCTTGTTTTGTCTACCCATTTAACCATTTGCCAAACAAATTAGTTATATTCAAAGGGCGGAGGTATATTGAAAATCATATAAACAATCTTCCAAATCAACTATGTGAAGGGACACAATATAAAAAGATGATGTATTGTCTCATCCTGATCAAAAAAGAACATTTAGTAAAACCATTCCAATTACGTTTAGGAAAATGCTTGCTTTCCCCCCGGGAGATGAGAACGCGTCCGTCCTCCGCCTCCGAGCGTGCCGCGTGTCCCTTTTCCTTGGCATAACAGAAGCGGGTCCCACCACTACTTTGTCCCCATCTTCTCTCATCTTCTCCATGATTCCCCAACGCCCGTCAGATGGCCCGACCTCCTGAAAATGCCGCCGTCGCGTCCTGTGGGATTCCGCCGTCGCCACGCCGTTCACCCCCCTCCGCAACGTTGCGCCCCGCCCCGTGGGATTCCGCCACCACGCTATTCCTCTCCCTCTACAACGGCGCCGCCGCGCCCTGTTGGATTCCCAGCTCCGCACCGCCACCTTCCAGCCACGAGCCGTCGGGACAGCCAGCAACAAGCAACCGGGCCGGCCAGCCACGCGCCATCGGGAGCAACACCTCCTTCCGTTTTCCCCTCACTTGCGCGCGGATGACGGAAACCGGGGCGAGATCCCGCTCCCATGCGCGTGAGATGAAGATCACGACGGAGGCGCTCACGCATGAAGAGGTGGTGGTTCTGTGCCGAAGGCGCCGTCGCGCGGCGCGATCGCGCCGTGGAGGAAGAACTTCTCCCTCGATTTTGGGGAAGATTTTGAAGGTGGGTTCGTCCTCACTTTCTACCATGTGCGGTGGTAGGTGCGAGGTCCGGCCAGGCTATCGCAACGGCCGGGTGCAGCCAACGGCGCTTCAAGCGGTGATGCTGCCGGTGGTGAGCATCGCTGCTACAAGCGGCCGGCGCCGGTGCTACAATCGCCCGGCTGCTCCTGCTACAAGATGACCAGCGACACTGCTACAAGTCGTTGCCGCCATGCCGGCGCTGCTACAATTGTCCGGCCGAGCTGCTAAAATGGTCTGACGCCCCTGCTACAATCTCCCGGTCGCCCCGCTACAAGCCGCTGCCGGCGCTGGCTGCTACAATCATCCGGCCGAGCTGCTAAAATCGTCCAGCGCCCTGCTACAACCGCCCGGCCGAGCTGCTACAATGGTCCACTGGCGTTGCTACAAGTTGTGGGCCGCGCTGCTACAAGCCACCGCCGCTGCTGCTACAATCGCCTCACCGTCCTGCTACAAGCCGCCGCCGGCACTGCTACAATCGTCCAGCTGCGCTGCTACAATTGCTCAGCGGCGTTGCTACAAGCGGCGAGGAGACAACAAACACCAAGCTCCGGTGCTGTAAAGCTTGCTCGTACCGGCAACAAGCGTGATGTAAAGCTTGCTGGTACCAACGGCAAGCGTCGATGCTGCAAGGGTCGATCGTCGGCGCTACAAGGGGCGGGCGGTGGAACTGCCACATCCGGCCACCGGCTGCTGCAAGGGTTGAACGTAGCTGCTGCGACTGCCAGCCACCAGTGCTACTCGTGACTGGCGCTGCTGCCAGGGTTGGACGTCCGTGCCACAAGCGGAGGCAGCTGTGCTGCGAGGCGAACTTCGCCGGAGTTGTGCCGATATTTTTCAGCGACCCACTATGAAGATGAATAGACGGGTGGGGAATTTTTGCTGTGCATAGCTAGCGGAGACGAAAGCTAGGAGAGAGACAAAAAGTGTCTTTAACACATGGGCACTAGTGCTCCCTTCAATTTCAGATTTTTTAAAATTTTAAAACCTCGCACTTCTGTGTCTCTAAAAATTATGGTGTTAAATATATAAATAGATATGTACAGTATGAGTGTATGCAAAAAAAAAGTCCCGTTAAGAAATATGTTGTATTTTGGGAAATATAAAAAAGACAAATTTGTGACCGTAAATGGTAGTACAATAGTATTAAACTAGTATGTCTTTTTATCAGAAATTTGTTTATTTTGTATTTCTCAAAATTTAAAGTATTTTTTACCGGGACTTTTTTGCGTAGACTCCTCATGTACATATCTATCTACAAATTTAATGACATAATTTTTGGAGAAATAGAAGTGTGAGATTTTTAAAAAATTAAAAATCTGAAATGGAGGGAGCACCGGTGCCTATGTGCACCAAATCCCTATCCGGAGAGAGAGAGAATGAAAGCGACCTGGGACCCATGCACATCGGATGGCTTTTTCTGCTCCATCAGACGGTTGAGCACCCGGGGAATCCGGGATTTGACCCCCCGGGGACGCTCAGCGCTTTCCTTACGTTTCTTGTGAAGGAACCACATAAAAATGTTTATTTGTAGGACGGTTGTCAGTAACTTCGGGGTTTCAAACTCTATATTTGGCGTACTCTTTTTTTTTTGTCTGAAACGAATGTCCTGCCGTCCATTCCAAGTTAAAGAAAGCGAGATGGTCCATATTCCATTTCTTCCATCTCCTAGAGTGTCAGTCAGAGGGCGGAGCAGGCCATGGCTCTGAAAGCCAGCAGAATTTCACCCTCAAGTGGTGAATACATCATGGAAGATGCAGAAAGAGAGAAATAAGTCACCAAGACAAAGAAGAATCTACTTGTTATCTCACGATGCATCGACCAGGTGATATACTCCTTTTATTATCTAACAAAATTGTTCACCAGTATGGTGGCATACTTTGTACTATGGAGGAGTATAGTTGCAACTTGGGAACATTTAACAGTTGACAGAATAACAGTTGAAGCAGAGGAGCTTGGGTGAAGGAACTAAACAGAGCCTCGCAAGATACGTTTGAGATGGTCGGCACACACTATAGATGGATTAATTAACCCTGTCTATTTCATTACGATGTTCCCATTGGAGTCCCTGGGATCGCTCCCATTGGAGTCCCTGGGATCGCTTTCATCTCCCTGCTTTTGGTTTAACCTTTGCATTGCAGCTGATCTATCTACTCATCTAATCCAGCTATTTCTGCTTTTTGGTCTTTTTCTCTTCGTACTTCCGTTCTCATCTCATCCATGGGTGTCAAGAAAGTCGCCAACGGTAGATCCGTAGAAGGGAACCATTTTCGCCAAGTTGTTGCCAGCGTTTTATCATATCCTTATCTTCTACGTTGGGCCAAACGGCAACTAATTCTTCTACTAGCATTCTACTCCGTATCACGTTAGTTGAGCCTCCCAAAACTAACTCATTATAAAGATGACATTTGAATATGGGTGTATTCTTGTGCAAAAAAAAAAGAATATGGGTATATTCTTATTTTCCATACTTTGACTACATACATGTTCATTTATTAGGTAGCTGAGAAGCAAATGTGCAAATTTCTCTCGAAATTTAGTAGTTTCGTGATAATATACCTGCTTGATGTTTTTAAAATCTCTAAAACATAAATTTAAGGGATTTCTATTTTCGTGCCCCCCTCGTTAGTTGTACTCAGTTTTCCCCAGCCCTTAGTTTTTCCTCGGTTTTCCCCAAGCCTATGTCTGAAACCCGCAGAAGGAGCTCAGACGGAAGGAATCCGTCTATTTGGACGTTCTGTGCTGACGTGTTGCGCCGCGTCGTCTGTGGGGCCGCGTCGCGTGGGGCTGGTAGAAAGGGACCGCGTGGGACAGGATGAGAAGCGTTTGGTTGCACGTGAGCGGGGAGCTGGGTTTTGTCTCTCTCGGCCCAAATTGGTATTTTTAAGAGCACCTTTCCCCCTCTTTCTCTCTCTCGTCTTTTTCACCAAATTAGTATCAAATCTAGAGAAGCTTCTATTTCTGTCTTTCTTCAATATGGCAGCAAATCTAGTAGCAAATCTCTGGGGTTATTTATGCCTTTTGGCCCTCGTTTTTTGCCCAATATGGCAGCAAATCTAGAAGCTAGTATATGATAAATTCACAACAGCATAATCGAGAAAACTAAGTATAATAAATAAACTGCATACGAGCAGCCAAAAGCAGCCAATAACGTTGTTAATGTTCACGACAAACTAAGCTGAAAAATATACAAGACGCACGCAATGTATGGACAACAAGAAGATTAGGATACACCAGGAGGAATGAATTTGTTCGTCGCTCCATTCGTGCATTACCCCAAGGAAATATTGGTTGAACTCGTTCTGTCTGCAGTGTGCGGCCAATACATCCCCCAGACGGTATGGCCTGTGTTCATTTTTCATACCGTAGTTTCCTATTCTATCCACACGTAGTGGCCACTCATCCCATGCCTTTGTATCATGAGAGTACTCTCTGATATAACCCAAATCCGTATAGTAGATGCAGCCAGGTCGAAGTGTCGGGTGCACTCTAGTGTCGACGGAGATAGACCGGACAAATGTTGAAGGAACCGCTTCAACGTGCTGCGCTAGATATCGCTCTAGGGGCATGGCTGTCAAGAGTTCAATCCAAACTCTCAACACAAGATCTAATCCAAGATCTTAAAACAAGAACGAGAAAGTTCTCTTTATTGATAGGTAGATGGTACATAGTCTGATTACATAGGTAGAGGTTGGACCTCTATTTATAGGCTGCATGAGCCTTCACTACTTAGCTCTACTTACAATTAGAGTGTTCTAGAGAACACTACATAAGCTAGGAAAAGAACTACAAATATCCTAGTTACAACTTATACTAGAATACTACGGAAACCACTACAACACACATAACTAGAGGACCATATTACCTAGAATATAGTAGAAGTGTGTAGAAGCTAGTACTAGATCTTAGTTATGTTTTATTTTTATTTTATTTTATATCTTGTCCCTCATCATTCTCCCCTGGTTGTTTAGAACTCGACCTCGAGTTATCTTCATAGAGTGCTTGCTCTTGATGATAAAGAGCCAAATCTGCCACATTGAATATGTTGGATATTCCCATCTCAGTTGGATGATCTATCATGTAGGCATTATCATTTATCTTCCTTAGAATACGAGAAGGGCCCGTATTTCCACCATCTAAGTTTCTCTTTGATGTCTAATGGCGGTCCTTCTTTCCGGAGGTATACCATCACCTTATCACCAACATGGAATGATTTTAGCCTCCGTTTGTGGTCACTTTTCTCCTTCTCCTTGGAGCTATTACGATTTGATTGATTTGGTAGAATGATGATCTTCCGCTTGTTCCAAGTGAAAGAGTAGGAATTGTCCTTCCCTTTGTGTGTTTTATTCACATCATATTGCCAAGGTCTCCCAAGAAGAACATGGCTGGCATCCATATCAACAACATCACATAACACATTTGTGTGATAGTGCTTGCCCAAAGAGAGTGGCGGGTTGCATTGTTTGGTGACCCTCATATTCACTCCTTTCTTGATCCACCCAATAGTGTAGGGGTTTGGATGATCATGTGTCTCAAGCTTTAAATGATTTACCAAATTCCGAGAGATAAGGTTTTCCACAGTCTGCAACCATCAATCACTAATTTGCATACCTTGCCATTCACCTAGTGCATTTGCTCTCAAATATTTTCTTTTGTTGTGTGTTGTCGGGCTGCGGTGTTGAGCACATGGGGCGCTGAATCACGCATACCACCTCTTCTCCCTCTTCTTCACAAATATCTTGTCCTTCTACATCTTCAGATTCATATTCTTTGCCATCTTTGCCATCATGGATTGTTGTGTTGACAAATTTCCTCAATGGGCAATTGCTAGATACATGTCCCTCTTCACCACATTTATAGCATTTTATCACATGCTTTGCCCTACTCTTACCTCCGGCTTGCTTTGGGACAGTTTGTTTTGCATCGGGTTGAGCGGTCTCTTCTTCCGTCCCGTGGGAGTGAGTCTTCCATATGAGAATATGGAGCCTTACTTGTCTTTCTTGCCTTTACCAATCTCTTTGCCTTTAATGCTAGAGCTTGTGCTTGATCAAGGGACCAAATTTGCTGCATCATTAAACGATCCTGGATAGCATCATTGAGACCATTGATGTACCTTGCAACTTGTTGATCTTCAGTTTCACCAAGGTGGCACCTCACTTGTAGCCTTAGGAACTCCTCCGTGTATTCTGAAACGGTCCTATTTCCTTGAGCACAATTCTGAAACTGAATAAATAGGATCTGATCGTAATCTGTAGGCAAAAATCTCCCTTTCAAAAGATTCTTCATCTGCCGCCAAGATCTCACACGAGGTTCTCCTCTTAGCCTGCGATCTTCTTGAAGGCGATGCCACCATGCACCAGCTCCTCCTTTTAGTTTGTATGCAACCAAAGAAACTCTACGATCTTCCGGAATATCCATAACCTCAAAGAAAGTCTCCACCTCATACAACCAATCAAGGCACCCCTCAATATCAACATTTCCATTAAAAGTGGGGATCTCAGCTCTCACCTTGTATGTATCCCTTGCATATGTAGAGTGGTGTACTCTCGTATATGTATGGAGATCAGGTTCTTTAAGGCCCTCGTCATATTCTTCACCTTCGGAAGCTTCAGCATACATTGGCCTCCTTGAAGTACGCTGAACAACACGTGAATGATGTGTTTTTGCTTCAATACGACCTCCCATTCTTCGACGCCTATCATCTGCCTCCTTTGATGATTCTTCATTGGCAACAGGAGGAACACCCTTTCTTATCATCTCAACTAGCTGATCAAATTTGCGGTTAAGGTCTTCACGGAGCACTTGGATTTGTTGATCTACAACATCCACTCTTTTCCCCAATTCCTCCATTGCTTGGTGCAGCTCTCAATGAGGAGACCAACAGCTGGATCGGATCAGCAAGGCTCTGATACCACCTGAAGCAGCACAAAGTTGTGGAGGAACAACTCCACCGTGTTGCTACAATGTGGACAGCACAAATGTTGAAGGAACCGCTTCAACGTGCTGCGCTAGATATCGCTCTAGGGGCGTAAGCTAGATATCGCTCTAGGGGCGTGGCTGTCAAGAGTTCAATCCAAACTCTCAACACAAGATCTAATCCAAGATCTTAAAACAAGAACAGAAAGTTCTCTTTATTGATAGGTAGATGGTACATAGTCTGATTACATAGGTAGAGGTTGGACCTCTATTTATAGGCTGCATGAGCCTTCACTACTTAGCTCTACTTACAATTAGAGTGTTCTAGAGAACACTACATAAGCTAGGGAAAGAACTACAAATATCCTAGTTACAACTTATACTAGAATACTCTGGAAACCACTACAACACACATAACTAGAGGACCATATTACCTAGAATATAGTAGAAGTGTGTAGAAGCTAGTACTAGATCTTACTTATGTTTTATTTTTATTTTATTTTATATACTGTCCCTCATCAAGTGTCGACGGAGATAGACCGGATATGATTCACGAAGAAGGCATTACTGCCAATGTTACTGACCGGATGGAGAGAGCGGCTCTGAGTGTCCACACGGTACACCAATGGTTTGCCCGCCAAAGCCCGGTTGACCAACAACACAAGCAGCAGATCACCATCCGACTTCACAAGGTAGAACTTCTGACGTCCAAGTTCTGGAAATGAAATTAGTGTTTCCATCTTGACAGGTGCTCGTGCGCTGCTGCAACGCGTACATTGGTGCACACTATTCTTCCGATCTGAAAATTGTCCGCAGCTACTGCATACAGTTCACCATTGAATGGGGTAATGCAACGCAGACAATGGTTCTCGATCGAAAATCTTTCTTCTCCCCAATCTTCATATATATATCCTTAGTTGGAGTGCTCTCATCGACCCAACCAATTTCCGGCGGGAATTGTGCGGCAACGAAGACCATAGTCGGGGATTTGATTACAGCGACTGAATCCAGAAAAACAGATGGCATCTGCGCCTCAAACATAGTGTTCGATGCCTTTGTGAGTGGGTTCAGAAGCCGTATCTTGTGCGGCGGGTTCTTCTGGGCAAGCACGATGACGCCACGGCAAAAGCCGACGAAGTAGTATCTAAAATATATAGATGAAGATAACATTCAGCACTAAGATGTTTAAGATTGAAAATAAAAAGGTAGATATGGAGGAATTTGAACCTTGTATGAACTTCCGATAGATCTATGGTGACGGAGCGTGATGTGCCGAGTTGGAGGAAGGTGAACTCGGTGACGCGTGGAAGGGCGTGGTCTAGCATGATCCATTCGTCCGGGTGCACGTCGGGCTCGGGCAAACCCGAGCGCCAATTTCTACGGACTTGCCTCATAGCGAGTAGGTGTCGGCGTACTCCTCGTTCGCCGGTAAGCATTCGCCGATCTTGTGAAGTTGTCCATCAGCCGAGAGAGAGGCCCGGTTCACGGAGGTGCCGCGCTTGGATGCGCCGCCCTCGGCGGCGAGCGCGCTCGGCGGCGACGGGCTCGGCGGCGACGGGCGCGGAGGCGACGGGCTCGGAGGCGACGGCCGCCGACGCATTCTTCTTCTTCATCGCCGGCAGGGTAGCGTGCGTAGGGCGGTTGGGGTTTTTCCGACTTGGAGAAGTTGATGGGACGTGAGAGGGGTGGTTTCGTGCGTGAGCGAGAATGAGAACGGCGTGTGCGAGAGGGAGGGAAGGAGGGGCTTACGCGTCCTAAATGCGACCCGCGTCCTACGCGTCCACTATTTGCACGTTTGCACCGCGACACGCGTCAACAATGGCACGTCTTCCACTTCGCACCGCAACACGCGTCCTCGGGTCTAACCCGGAAATTTAGATATACTCGGGTATACCCTCGAGTCATATACTAGCATTTTTGTGTGCTCAGTTTTCCCCTTGGGTGCTAATATCGGCTAGTGCAATATACTCGGTTTTACCCTCAAGTGGCTGGTCAACGAGAGAGTCAACAAATGGGATTAACCGAGTTAAATGAGTTATTTAATGTGCAAAAAATTCCGAAAAAGAGTGGCACTTACTCATGGAGTCTTTACCACAAGTTGCCACTTCTCAAATCATAGATAAATCATAGATAAATCAAGTTTTACCACAAATTGCCACTTCTCAAATCACCTAGTAGCTATGAAGGTGCATGGTTTTCCACAATAAGCCCTACCCAAAACAGCTTTTCCCAAAACATACCTTGTCTGAATGAGACCATAATTTTCACACTCATGTATATTTGTATTGCAAATAGTTTGAGGTAGGCCAAGATGGGTTTCATTGTACAAAACATGCATTTTCCATTTTTTAAATCTCATATTTGAATCCCTTAGTCTGTTTACTACTCACTTGCCCTTGGTTTCTCGATACTACTCAGTTTTGCCCTCTCCCTTCACAAACTCTCACAGACGCCCAACATTGCCCTGATTGGTCTAGCCCATGTCACGCGGATCGTGCCCGCCGACCATTGATCGTATGATCTAATGGGAAGGATAACCCCTATCTCTCTACGAGTCGGGGCCACCACCCTCTCTCTCTCTCGTACGTCGGTTAGCTTCACGCAAAGTTTGGTTTTACGCATTATTTTTCACGAGCTAAATTATAAACTCTTTTTAGGCATTACGTTTCATGCAAAAAATGATAAACCATCACCAATTTGTTGTAGCCATTACATTTCACGCAAAAAAATGATACACCATCACCGATTTGTTGTAGCCATTACTTTTCACGCAAAAAACGACAAACCATCACCGATTTTGTTGTAGCCATTACTTTTCACGCAAAATGATACACCATCACCCATTTCTTGTAGCCATTACTTTTCACGCAAAAAAATGATAAACCATCACCGATTTTGTTGTAGACATTACTTTTCACGCAAAAAATGATACACCATCACCCATTTCTTGTAGCCATTACTTTTCACGCAAAAAACGATAAACCATCACCGATTTTGTTGTAGCCATTAATTTTCACGCAAAAAATGATACACCATCACCCATTTCTTGTAGCCATTAATTTTCACACAAAAAATGATAAACCATCAACGATTTGTTGTAGCCATTACGTTAAATGATAAACTATCACGAATTACCATTTCTTTTAGGCATTACTTTTCACGGTAAAATGATAAACTATATCACGAAGTTCCATTTCCGTCAAGATAGTCCGCATTACTTTTTTGTTGAGATATATACCCCCACAACGGTCGTCTCCTCCTTAATTTATTGTGTAAACCCCCACAACGGTCATCTCCTCCTTAATTTATTGTGTAAACCCCCACCAACGTTCACCTCCTCCTTATTTTATTGTGTAAACCCCTACAACGGTCATCTCTCCCTTATAAACACCCACACGGCCATCCCTTGTGTCAATAGGTTCTGCCTCTCTCTTCTTCGTTCACATACACTTGATCCATTGCCATGGCTTCCACGTCTCGGACGCGGACCGGAAGGGGAAGGGGAAGGGGAAGGGGAAGGGGAAGGGGAAGGGGAAGGGGAAGGGGAAGGGGAAGTGGATCATCATCATTGCCACCACCACCGTCAACGCTGCCATTGATCATAGAGGAGTTCTTCATCGTCGTCTATGAAGACCCTTTGGTCAAGAAGGTACGTACGCGTTCCCACATATATGATGCATGTGATTAATTATGGGCATGTTCTAAAAAACCTTTAATTTCAAACGATCGGCGCTCGATCTCTTTGCGAGCTCTCCCAAAAAAGTTTGCGGACTATCTTGACGGCCGGGAGCCGGCTAAGGTGTATCTGCGAGCAGGCGACTCGTGGTCCTCGTCCTCGGACCGTGGAGGTCCTATTTGACGGTCAAGGCCGGATGTACCTCGACAAGGGCTGGGAGAAATTCGCCATCGCGCACGGTGTGGATTTCGGCTGCTTCGTACACTTCAAATATGAAGGCGACGATGTGCTCACAGTGAAGGTGTTCGATGGAACAATGTGCGGGAAGTACTACTACTCGGACGACGAAGATGCGACGATGAAAGCGACGACGACGTGAAGCCATGCATCCATCCCCTTTAGATAAGGGGATTATGACCAAGAATATATATGTAGCTTCATATGCATCAATTTAGAGATCTAACTATTTTCTATATATTATGCATGTAAAAGATAATATCGCATTTCCACTATTATTCCAGCACCACATCCTCCAAATGATGCCGATGCCGATGCCGATATCGGCATGGTAAAACGGCTATGCTCGCCGCCACTTTGCTAGGTCAATGTCGGGATGCACAATGTTTAGCATAAGAGTCACTTTAGATTAAGCTCCGAAAATAGTCACTGCCACGGCGGTCATTGGGCTGCGGAGGCCCCACGAGCGGCAATATAATTTTCTATAAATAAATAGACGACCCACTGCGGTCATTGGCTCCGGCAGCCCCATAGAGCGGCCCCATTTGTCATTGGCAGCACCGCGTATACAATCAGGAAATAAAACGGCCCACGCGTCGGCCGGTAGATGGATGGCTACCCGTCGGCACGAGACGGTCGAGAGGAGACTGCCCTCTATGCAGCCCCACCTCTGTGCAGCCCCACCCGTCGGATTAACGGTAACGGTAAGGCCTCGACCCTGACGGCAACCCGCGTCTTCGAGGGGTTTCAAACTAGAGGGAGGGAAAGCTGAGGAAAAACTAACGGTAGGGAAAACTGAGTACAACTAACGTAGCAGGGGCACAAAAATAGAAATCCCTAACTTTAATTACCCGGGAATTTATAGCATTGTATTGTGTGACATCATGGCCCAGGGCTCAATAGGATTGATATGATACCCATATCAACAAGTTGCAACTTCTTTTCCGGAAGCTCATTCGCAAATAACTTCGAGGTTAAGCACTCTTGAGCCAAATCAATTTGAGGATGGGTGACCAACCAGGAAAGTTGTTCCCGAGTGCGCACGAGTGAGTATAAAGTGCGCAACAAAGACATGTGTTGGTCCGTAGGGCTAATCTAGAGATCCTAGTGAGCTATCGGGGGTAACGAGGCCCGGCCGGGCCGGAGTGTTACATTTGGTAGAAGAACCGACCCTCGCGGTTACACGGGCGTGTGCGGGTCAGGGATTTAAGCATGTGGCGCATGTCTGATGTGTCCCGTCGTGACACATAGAATGGCACATGTGCCGACATTGAATGCACAGGTGTGTGCCAAGAGGGGAAGTTCCTGGCTTGGGGTTTATTGACGAGGGCGTCGATCTTCTAAGGGAGGTTGAGTGTGACATCCTGACCCAGGGCTCAATAGGATTGATAGGATACCCATATTAATAAGTTGCAACTTCTTTTCCTAAAGCTCATTGACAAAGAAGTCCGACGTTAAATGCGCTTGGTCCGGTGCGATTTGAGGATGGATGACCGACCGGGAAGTTTTTCGCAGGTACTCACGAGTGAGCACAAAGTGCGTCGAAAAGATATGTGTTGATATGTGAGGCTAGTCTAGAGATCCTAGTGACTGCCGGGGGTAGTAGGCCTGGCTGGGTGTAACATATGGTCTATTTATTTACTCATGAGTGAGCATAAAATGCGCGAGAAAAAATATGTGTTGGTCCGTGAGGCTAGCCTAGAGATCCTGGTGAGCTGCCGGGGCTAATAGGCCTGGTCGGGGCGTAACATATGGTCTATTTATTTATTTACTCACGAGTGAGCACAAAGTGCGCGAGAAAATACATATGTTGATACGGCCGGGATGTTACATATGATCTATTTATTTAGTATTGTAAACAATAATACATTCTTGTATATACTTAGTCAAACATGGTAAGCTTTGGCATTTTACTAAATTTATATGGATTTTTGTGGGAATGGATGTCAACACCCGGATTTTTAAGTCCAGATGCCTATTATGTCATTCATCGCAATCCTAGGAATATTGTTGTTGCGAGGCATAATAGTCGAATATCATAGTCATCATTCATTACAACCATATTTTCTTACAAATTCAGATCACATGATCCATATTAAACCAATAGTTGATCTATTGATCAACGAACAAACACAAGTTCATAGCGGCAGCGTAAATAGAAATGGACTCTCTAGTCCACAGGCCAACGCTTGACGTCGGAAGACTCCTAGTTGTCGTAGGCGTCCTGGCTGATCATCTCCTTGGTAGTTCTGTTCATCTTCATACTCTGGCCATTTGAATAGCCAGAGACACAACCGTGAGTACTTTAAGTACTCGTAAACTAATACTAGTGTAAGTGCTAACAATTCTAGTAAGGGGTGCTAAGCTCTAGTTTATTTTGCATAAAGCCAATTTTTAGTTCACAAGTATTTGATAAAAGACTTATTCATGTGCTAACTAACTCAAGTGGGAACATTAGTGTCATTCCCACAACTCGGTTGTGATTCAAAAAAATTCACCATTCACCATTCACTTCACCAACATTTTGAAGAATCGACACCGAAAAGCTTGTATGGCCTTTCCAACCGTCCGTAACCAGTGGACACGGCTATTCGAATAGGTTTACACTCTGCAGAGGTTGCACACTTGTGCCACAACATTTGATTTCATCCGTCGAGGATAACCCCGAATCATCGTAACTCAGTACGCGGATCATCGACCATAACCTTTCACTTACAAACCCTAGTATAGGAACCTCTCCCCAAGAGCTTGGCCTCCCGATGAAGAACAAGCGTCAGCACAGGAGACTGCACGGGGCTTGGTCGTACAATTCACCTCAATTCATATCATTTCTCATACAACGGAGGCAGCCTCGGCATAACCCCTATGATGCTTGTTCAGAGGGAACCCATACTAAGATGTATAAACTTCCAGTTAAGCCCTACCCATAATCAGGTATTGTGGGGGTACTCAAAAATTGGAAAGGCATCGCATCCAAACCAATATCAGTTTTAGTCAAAAATTTCACCATCTCCTTCAATTCATATTCACCTTCAAAAATCATTCAATGGAATGACTCATCATTCCAAGGTTTCAAACTCAAATCAAGTCACATGTTCCCATTTAGAGTAGTCACTTTTAGTTATTAGCACTAGCACTAATCATGAAGGGTGCTATCTTGCTTGGCATTCTCTGAGACTAACTTTGCTACTCTAGTAACATTCTACACTTAGACCAAAGTTAACTATAAAAGTAACTTCTTCATAAAACAAGTAAAAACTTGTAAGGTAAAAACTTGGGATAGGATTGTTGTAAGTAAGGTAAGACTAATGATGCCTTGCCCCAAAGGGCTTTGCACTTTGCAAGAATATTAGCTTGCCTTGGTAGTGGTCAAAGTTCTCCTCTTCCTCCTCTTGGTAGAATCCTTCCTCTTCCTGGTATTCTCCGGTGCTAGTGTCTAAATTTGAATACGAGGTATAATCACTCAACAAGGTTCAAGAGCTATACTAAGCACAACATGACTTCACACAAACTATTCTAATCACACACATAACACAATTAGGTGCATTGGTTTTCTTTCTTGAGGAAAAATAATTTCCTCTCATTGAATCTTCTTAAGATTTAACTTCCTCATAACAATTATGCATGAAATCATGTTGACCTAAGTCAACCATTCATCATCATCATTTGGGAAAATGATTTAAATGAGGTAGAATATCTCATACTATTTAACAATGCTAATTATGATTTAATATCACCAAGTATTTCATGTGAGAGTAATTTGACCAGGGTCCAAACTTCATATGAAAGTACTTGGGACAAGATTTAAATGAAGTAAAACACTTCATATGATTTGCATAATAGTTTTGGACAATATCACTTAACTAAACTAGCCATATAGTCCTTTATTTAAACTAGGCCATGATCACTCAAAGTGACCACACCATATTTTTGCAGAAACAATTAGTGTAAGTGAAAAGTGAGCTATGAGAGTGTAAATCAACTTAATATCACTTTTGGTTGATTTTTAAGATTTATTTGAATGTGCAAAAGTCCCTGACTTGTTCTTTTAGTCAAATTATTTCTACAAAGAATCTCACAGTGAGACCAGTGTAGTTTTGTAGATCTTTTCATTGGCTTTCTAACAATATAAAGTTTGCTAAATTTGTCCAAGCCAATTTGAAACTATTCAATTTCAAACCCAGGGCCAATATTGAATTCAAACTAAATCAAGAAAATCAAATTTGAATAAATGGGCTGCGCGGGAAAAGCTAACGGGCCAAATTTCAAATTAAACGGCCTACCCAGCCCACCACGGTCCACAGACGTGTGGGCTGCCCGACGAGGTGGGGCACCGCCTGTCAGTGGCTCATCACACCCGAATCGGTACAGGGCGACGTGGAGCGTAGGATTAGAAAGGGATCTGACGGCCCAAGTTCATCGTCTCGCCGACGAGCAGCTCGCACTGGCACGGCGGCAGTAGGGGGTCGGAGGGCTCACCGGGGCTCCAGCGGCGATGGGCAGTGTGCTCGGTAAAGCGGTGGTTGACGGCGATCCTCCTGGTGGCAGCGGCACGTCCTGGGGTGGCTCCAATCGGCGGCGAGCTTCCGCGGCGGCGTGCGGCAGTGATGTGGCGATTGGGCGGCGGCGGTGGCTAATATCGACGGTGGAGTGGCTCAGGCGGTCGAGGGAGAAGAGGGGAAGGTGCTGGTGTGCTCATATCGACGAATGGGCGTCTCCTTTTATAGGCGAGCAAGTGACCGTGGCGGCGCGGCCGGACTCGACCGTGGCGCGGCTTCTGCGGCAAGCTACTTGGCTAGGCGTGGACGGCGCACTATTCTACGCGTCATGGTGGTCCGATAGGCGGCGCTAGCTAGCCCAGTCGGTGCCCAACCTGGTCGGGTTGCTTCCGTGTCTGGCGGTGTCTGCGGCGGGGTTTCTCCTCCGTCTCCGGCGGCGGCGGTCACGGGTAATGGTCGCGCGCGTGTCTGTGGGCTTCGTGGTGGCGCGACGATGCTCAACCTGGCGAGAGAGGGTCCAGGCGAGGCGCAGGGTGGCGAGGCGGCGCGTGTCCAGCGGCGTCTGCGAGCGTGTACACGTGCGACGTCATCGGCATGGCGTCGCCATCTTGGGTGTGTGCGTTCCGGCGAGTGCAGGGCTTCTCCTCGACCATGGCGTGCATAGGCGAGTGTAGGAGGTCGAGGTGAAGCTTGCGGCACCGGGGTCGGGGTTGGGGAAGAAAGGGAAGAGGGGAGAAGAGACATGGTGAGACATGGCCGGAATGGCCATGTCCATGCATGCTAGGGCTTCTCCCTAGGGTTTCTATCTTTGTGGAGAGAGAGAGAGAGAGAGAGAGAGAGAAGGGGGGACCAGGGGACAGGTAGGTGTCAAGTGGTGGAGGTTTAGAGTTGGGCAATCACTATTCAAATAGTGTTAGGTTTTGTTCTATTTGCAAAATTCAATTTCTTGCCAAATTTGGTTGAGGTCATGTGGTTCCAAAATTTGAAAATGGTTCATTTGGATGAGTTGCAAATGACCAGAGACAAACATAGGTGGTGGTGTGATA